>NC_056734.1:781411818-781426818 GCF_019279795.1 Protopterus annectens
ACTAGCCCACTTGCTTGCACTCACACACACACACACACACACACACACTAGCCCCTTGCTTGCACTCACACACACACACACACACTAGCCCCCTTGCTTGCACTCACACACACACACACACTAGCCCCCTTGCTTGCACTCACACACACACACACACTAGCCTCCTTGCTTGCACTCACACACACACACACACACACTAGCCCCTTGCTTGCATTCACACACACACACACACTAGCCTCTTGCTTGCACTCACACACACACACACACTTGCCCCTTGCTTGCATTCACACACACACACACACTTGCCCCTTGCTTGCATTCACACACACACACACACACACACACACACACACACACTAGCCCCTTGCTTGCATTCACACACACACACACGCACTTGCCCCTTGCTTGCATTCACACACACACACACACACTAGCCCCCTTGCTTGCACTCACACACACACACACACTAGCCCCCTTGCTTGCTTGCACTCACACACACACACACACACTAGCCCTAGCCCCCTTGCTTGCTTGCACTCACACACACACACACTAGCCCCCTTGCTTGCACTCACACGCACACACACACTAGCCCCCTTGCTTGCACTCACACACAAACACACACACTAGCCCCCTTGCTTGCACTCGCACACACACACACACTAGCCCCTTGCTTGCACTCACACACACACACACACTAGCCCCTTGCTTGCACTCACACACACACACACACTAGCCCCTTGCTTGCACTCACACACACACACACACACTAGCCCCTTGCTTGCACTCACACACACACACACACTAGCCCCCTTGCTTGCACTCACACACACACACACACACACACACACACTAGCCCCCTTGCTTGCACTCACACACACACACACACACACTAGCCCCCTTGCTTGCACTCACACACACACACACTAGCCCCCTTGCTTGCACTCACACACACACACACACACTAGCCCCCTTGCTTGCACTCACACACGCACACACTTCCACACACACAGTACTGTAGTTACCTTATCACTATAAAGGCCAACAAGTTGCTCATCCGCCAATGCGTTTAAGAAAATACAGCCACTTCTTCCTGAAAAGGATCCATTTTTACTTTGCCATAAAGACCAACACTCAAAGGGTGCGGGAAATATCTTTTTCATGATCACACCGTGAAAAATGATGTACTGAGCTTAAAGATGGCCCGTACACAGTCACGTGACTAGGGCCCGCCAGCCTAAGTTACAAGTTGCTGTAGTAGCGACATATTCCTGCTTCTTTTTATGCCAACAAATTTAAATACGAGAAGGAGCCAAACTAGTAAGTGGAAAATGCCTGCAATTACCAAAATAATCCGAAGTTGTTGTAAAATACGTAATTTCAAATTCAAATAAATGTTCCAAAGACCGCAATGCCACTTGTAGAAACAACATTTATTTGAATTTGAAATTACGTAGTTTACAACAACTACGGAGATTTGGCTGGTAATTGCAGGCATTTTCCATACCACTCAACTCTACGGAAATATGAAAAAAAAGTCAGGGACATTTTTAAAATATTACTAGTAACTTGACATTGCAAACGTTCGAGACCAAAACCAACTATTTCAGAAGCATAGGTCCTTTGCACACCTTTTTATAAACGTGGCGCATGGAAGCAAAGAGCAGTCAAACGCAGCTAGCAAACACTACGACATTTCAACTATATTATATAGTTAAACACCCCAACTGTACAACAAAGACAACGGCCGAAAAACAAACACACCACAATAAAATATAATTAAAAACGCTTAAGATTCCACTTTAGGATAGCTATACAGCAAGCCAAAGGAACCAACAAATACTCTACCATTCAAGCGCACGTGGGTTTCAGCATACAAACACAAACAACAAATAAAATATTACTTTTAGCATGCCCCTAGCTTCCGAATCGAGAATAAGGATGCGAATTACACAAAAACAACCCGAGCACACTAATAATTAAATCAAAAGTACAGAAATAATAAACTACTCGGCAATACTACAAATTAAACAAAGCGCATCACACCACACTTGTAAGCATACTATAACGACAAATATCATTGCTAGGGACACATGAACATGTAAAATTACATTTATAACTTACCTTACTAACTGAAGTGTTCCAACGCCGGAGAAAAGACAGACAATCCCAGCTTCCAGCAAGTCCTTCACACAAAATGGAGCCGATAGCAATCACCACGCTAGAAAAGAAGTTCCCCACAGCAGCTACTAGGGTAATAGTGGGCTGACCAAGGCTGCAATGACATCACAATGTGGGAGGATCACAGGAGGTTCAATGCAGCATGGAAATAAGGCAGAGTTTACATCACTTTGGGGGTGGAAACCTCCAGGGATCGACTTGAAGAGCAGTGGCAGATGTGACATCATTATTTGAGAGCCAGGTAGACATTTTTCTTTTAGGTTTAAAAACGGAAGCTGAAACAGTACGGAGATTTAGGAAGCTCAGGTTTAAAACTGTTTAGATGAGTTTATTTTTAAGCTGCAGTTATTTTTTTTTTTGCTACTAGCACATAAGGGGGACTTAAGGAAACAGCAGATAGAGCAATTTAATTTATTATCCCATTGTTTTCCTTTAACGAACACAACTATGTTCATTCATTACTTTCAATGGGAGAGACTGCACAGCAGGTAAGTGTCAGGGGGTTTAGTAAAAAAGGTAATGGTGGTTAAGTCTGAATGTGTGTATGTGTGTGGCAGTGTGTGTGAATGTCTGTAGGAGTTTATGTAGTCTGAGGTGAGTGTATGTGTGTGTGTGTGTGTGTGTGTGTGTGTGTGTGTGTGTGTGTGTGTGTGTGTGTGTGTGTGTGCCTATTTTTGTGTGTGTATGTATGTGTATCTATGTGTGAGTGTGTGTGTGTGTGTGTGTGTGTGTGTGTGTGTGTGTGTGTGTGTGTGTGTGTGTGTGTGAGAGTGTGTGCGTGTGTGCGTGTGTGCGTGTGCGTGTGTGCGTGTGTGTGTGTGTGTGAGTGTGTGTGTGTGTGTGTGTGTGTGTGTGTGTGTGTGTGTGTGTTTCTGTGGTTGTGTGTATGTGATTGTGTGTCTGCCTGAGTAGTTATAGTAGTGGGCTTAGGGGATGACTAGAGTAATTGTGTATGTGTGTGTGTGTGTGTGTGTGTGTGTGTGTGTGTGTGTGTGCATGTGTTTCTGTGGTTGTGTGTATGTGATTGTGTGTCTGCCTGAGTAGTTATAGTAGTGGGCTTAGGGGATGACTAGAGTAATTGAGTGTGTGTGTGTGTGTGTGTGTGTGTGTGTGTGTGTGTGTGTGTGTGTGTGTGTGTGTGTGTGCACTTGTGTGTGCATGCATATGTGTGTGTGGATCATGCACATGCATATGAGAGAGCTTCCATACCTCCTATGTTCCCCTAGACAACCAAGCAATGACTGTATTATAGGGGGTTAGTAGACACCAGTGACACTTTTGAAATATTACTCTAACTTAAAAAGTTAAAAAAATAGCATACGTTGCAGCAATAAGCTGTAACTAAGCTATAAAAAATATGAAACTCTAATGTCTGACACTATTGCCTGACTGTATATGTACATGATGAGCATAGCAAATGTAAGAGGTAAGCTTACAGATGTTCTCTAAAATTAAGTACAGTTGAGAGATATGGGAATTTCTCTTGAGTGTGTATTCTGCCTGTGTGTGTGTGTGTGTGTGTGTGTGTGTGTGTGTGTGTGTGTGTGTGTGTGTGTGTGTGTGTGTGTGTGTGTGTTGGATTGTGTGCATGTCAGTGAGTGTGTGGGAAACTGAATGAGGTGCTGCCTGTACCAGCATAATGCATGGGCCACCACTGGTGATTACAGTGGCAAAATGCTGATTATGTATCTTGGTAACACTGGTGGATTCAAAAAGCAACAGAAAGAAAGGGGAAATATATTATTCAACAGATAGTAAACAATATTGACTTGTGTTTATCTTTACTATATTTAATATTTATAACATATGCTTATTATTTCTTAATAATCACACCCATTGTAGGACATTATATATAAATCTGACAGCTACTGATTTGAATTCATTTTGTTTTATATTATTTTCACTAGAGTAAGTCTTATATAGCAATATTAACGTCTTAGAAATTGGTGAATTAAATATCCTCCAATTCCTAGTGATAACCTTTCAAGCAAAATTGAAAACGGTCCATAATTATTTTTGTGTACCTGGATCATTCCCTTGTAGTGTTATGTTAATCCATATCAGTTACTTTAATAATATATTTTTATCTTTCCAAAGCACTGAAGAAAGTTGCTCAATGTTCTTCCAAAACATTTGCTGGGGGTTGGGGTGGAGACTAGTTGGCTAACTGAAAGAAGCATCTTTTTGGAGCTCTGTAGTTTATTTCTATTTAAACAGGAAAAACACAACTTTAGAAAAGAAATTCTTTCATATTTTAATTTACATAGCTTTACTTAATCAAACTTTAAAATATCGAGAAAGTATCTCAATATTTTCCTGTCAAAATTCACTGGGTTTATTCTACAATTCTGAAGAATGAACAACTAAAAACATTGTCACTCATATCCTTCTTTGAAAAAAGACCCGCAACATATAATGACTAAACTTTAAGAATTATCCTTGAAAATGGATGGCTTTCAAGAAAATTTAGATAAACTGGAAGAAAACAGTCAAAAACAAACAACTGCTCTGAAATAAATAATACAGCAAGAGAAAATAAAAATCACAGAAATAGAAACAGCTCTATCTGACATGGAGGGGAGGTTTAAATAAGAAGAAATTCAAACTGAATTTTTATTGAAACACAACTCATGGTTAATTAATAATCTAGATGACCTGGAGAATCGAGAAAGTAAGTGTAACATAAGGATTTTTGGTCTACCAGAAAAAAAAAAGCTGTAGGTTAGGACATTGTCTCTTCACTTTCAATATGGATCCCTAAATTACTGAATGTGCATGAAGGATCTAATTATGATATTGAGAGAACACACAGAGTCATAGGTAAAGCTATACCCAGCAAACTACTAATACCTCCAAGATCAATAATAGTTAAGGTTGTCTCATAGAGAAAGAATTGGTCTTAAAGTCAACCTGGGAAAAAACCCTTCTAAAGTTTAAGCACCATAACATTAGACTTGATAATGACTACTCATATAAAACCGTAAAAGTGAGAAGAAAATATCAGGCATTAGTCAAACTTCTAAGCAGAATAACATTAAGTCACAAATATTTTTGTTCAGTAAGAGTTAAGGTATACCTAACTAATAAAGCTAGAATTTTTGATAATATTGAAGAGGTTACTTCCTTCATAAAAACAAAAAAAACAATAATAAAATTTCCCTTTCTAAAGAAATGGATTGGTCTTCCCCTACCTTGAAGTGGTCCTTATGAAAAATTCAGATGGTCTGATGTTAAAAAGAAGAAGCAGAAAACTGCACAGTCTACCAGTTATACATAAGAACTCTTTTAATGTTTTTGTACTGTTGGTCAATTTTTGTTTCAGCTACTATTCATTATTATTTAATACATGAATCTGTATACTTCCTTTATAGTCATCTCCCAGGTAACATCTGATTCACTTTTAAATGATAATTTAAATAGCAATTGGTTCTGAGTCCGATAATAATTAGAGTTTTGGGAAGTGACTCTTACTCACATGAAACAAAATTATATGTAGCATATATATTCAATGAGATTAAAGTGAGAAATTCAGTTTATCAGCTTTTTTAACAGTTTTAAGTAAATTTATTATTAGAATGGAATGTTGCTAAGATGGTGTATGTATTACCATGAAGCTTTTTTCTGGTAAAGTTTTTTTGTCTCTGACTCTTCCTGCCTTAAGCATGAGTAGCTTTCCTGCATTTGAGCCTTACATGGTTTATACAGAGTGTTCAAATGTATGAACCCTACTTTGTTTACCTTGAATTGAGTGAGTGACTTATAAATTTGAATTGTTGTTGTAAAGTTTTTCTTAAATGATTTGCTGTCCTACTCATATTCTTATTTGATATATCATTATGGCACTGGTGCCACATCTCACAGCTGTTCCTGGTTTTTGATTGCATGCTTGTGTTTGACTGAAGCTTTAGCTTTACACCTGCTCCCTTCTGAAACTGTTGATTTTTACAGAGAATGTGGTGAGATGGACTTTATTAATAATGAAAATAGAGTTTTAGACTTCTGTTTCACAGAGTATGTTTTGACCTACACTTTGCTACTCAGTCATTGTCTTAAATTAGTGATATTTATATATTAAATGTGTTCTTGACTTAGTTTGATTGCTTATTTAAATCAGCTAGGGCACTTGTTATATATGGTGGGATTCTTTGTATCCTGGATTGAACAGAGCATGGTGTTGTCTTGGAAACACTTTGGTACTTTGTATTCTTCTGCTGTAATTAGTTTCATAGGTTCAGAGGTGTTTACTAGGCTAACCACTGCTAGGACCTTTTTAAGCCTAGCCATGCATCCCAAATCTCTGACACATTTTGGTATCCTTGATAAGTGTAAGCAGGGGCTTGGGAGATGAAATATTTACAAGCAGGGGCCTGAGAGATAAATCATTTATAGGCTGCCTCCATCCATTAGAGACATAGGTGCCATATCAGGGATGAATTTCCTGTTCCCCATCCAGTTGTCCAAGTTACAGTTGAATTGGGAGGAATTTTGCTTCACATGGAAGGGGAACCTTTTCCAGAGAAGGGCGTTGTCTCTGGGATACACACCTGCCAGTCTAGCAGGTCCTATATATATCACAGGCAAGGTTTAAGTCTTTAGAATGGGCCATTCTGGTACTATTTGTTTTGCAGATATGCAGGAAGTCCATCAGAGTGGGGTCTGAGAATGCCTGTATGCCAGGCATAGATTTCTTCTCAACAGCCTGTAAGAGACAGAATACAGGAATAGGGCCTTGAGGTGTTTTGCATAGGACAAGTTACTTACACCTTGTATTCTTTTAGTGAGACACCTCTGCAGATGTTCAAATTGTTGGATATGCCTCATTAGCTACATATCAAAGTGGGCATTGTACTCAATGATAGGTATGATGAATGCTGAATACAGTAGAACAATGACTTCCTTGGACTTAGATGCCATACCTTTATTTATAAGTTGCACAACATAGAATTATTTCCTCACTACTGTAAACACATGATGGTCAAAGGCTAGCGTGTCTATGTGTGTACTCAAGTCCCTGACTACTGGATCAACTCATACTGGTATGTTGTCAATACGATAGTAACCAGGGGTGAAAAACTTCCTGAAGGATACTGTTAAGCATTTCTTGGCATTTATATTTAGTCTGTGGCTCTGACACCAGTTATTTGCCTGTGTTAGCCCTTGCTGCGGAATATGTGTGTCAGTTCCTAATTTGCAATCATCTGCAAATTTAGTCAGCCAAAGGCCCCTGAGATTGGCCTTGAGTTTTGAGAAGTAAATGTCAAAAAGGAGTAGTCCCAGGACCGATCCATGAGGAACTCTGCATGTGACTGGCCTCTTTGTAGAGGTGGACTCCCCAATTTAACTTCTTGGGTCCTGTCTGTGAGACATCTGGCTATCCATTGGGTGAAATAAGGGTTTGTACCTAAACTCTTGAGTTTGTCAAGAATGCCAAAATGGGGTATTGTGTCAAATGCCTTGCCCAGATCAAGGTAGGCAGTGTCAACAATTTTGTCCTCATCTATTGCTTTGGTGATTTTTTCAAAGAATTGTACCAGACTAAGTAGGCATGACCTGCCCTTAACAAAACCAAATTAGATTGGATCCAGTGTCTGGAGGTTTCCTGTGTCATTACTGGTCATTCCCATATTTCTTTCTGTGGCTTTCCATTTTTATTTTCTAATGATTTGTTGAAATATCAAACATGTCTACTGATGTTCAGTGGAATGTACACACAGGTTTCATCTAGTTGTGAAACATTTGACTGGATTGCGTGATTGGAGGGGCCCTTTGTTAGTTGCTTCTTGCAGTTTAAGACATGTTCCCAGTCTGAATAGACTGCAATGAAGACAGTATCTGTATTTGCCATTAAGTTTTTTTTTTACTGAAGCTTTTTCTCACTATATCACCTCCTACCTTGAACATAGGTTCATAGGTGTGTACTAGGCTAATGGCCCTAGAACCTTTACAAGCCTAGCCCATAGGATTACCCTTTCATTATGCCACCCGACCTTAGTTCCCAGTGCCTCTGTTGAGTAAAGCCACTTTAGTGATCCTTGGGGTGAATTTTCTATTTCCCATCCACTCTTTAAGATTTCTCTTGAAGAGGGCCAGTGAGGTGCTCTGCTTGAAATGCATGGGAAGTCTATTCCGTAGCATTTTCCATAATAAAACTTATCTTTTAAGATTCTGCTTAGTGTTTTAGTATAAGACAGTTATATTATATGTCTTAATTTTGTGAAAGGCTTATAAACCTTAACTAATGTTGCAATAATTTCCTTAAATTGATTGATATCCTGTCCGGATATTCCCTGTCATTTACTATGGTGTTACTATGGTGTTGCTGATGTAATTCTCAGCTGTTTGTGTTTTTCAGGGATGTCCCAGATTTTAGTTCAAGTTTTGGCTTTGTTTCCCTTCTTTCCTTCTGGAACTGACAGATTCTGAAAAAAAAGAGATGTTGAGCTTCTATTAATAGTTAAGATAATTAAAATCATGGACCTCTTTTGCTTCAAGGGGAATTTGTTGACTTGTATTCACTTGTTTGCCACTGTCTGTTTGACAAGTGCTTTAAGGTTGTCCCTTCGTGTTTCTAATCTTTCTGGATTTGTATCTGTTCATGATTGTGATTTCTTTTGTCAGACTGGAAATTGCACAAAACATTAGTATTCATTAAGCCATTTTACTCTTTAATTCTGAATGCATATTAGACCTATTATAATATTTTTTATATATTGGCTGATTTTAATAACTGCCAAAGAGGACAGTGTAATCCTAGGTTTCATATGGAAGTTTTTCCTGATATACTTGTTTGTTCTTTTTAGACTTACTGAGAATAAAACGCTGTTTTACATAGTCTTGTTTAGAAATATTTTCATGAGGAGATATTCAATCTCTTCTACAAATCAATTATAAACAATTATTCTTGTTTTCATTAATACCGCTTAATATTAGCAAATGAAATCTAGTTTAACAAGAACTTTAACAAATGATTACATAGTTATAAATGATCTCAATGTGGGTACATTTTTTTCTTTTATATACATCTATAGTTTTATTTTTGAAAGAATTAATTTATTACAAATGCTTTTATTATGCTTCTCTGGTTATACGTTTTTAATAAATCTTGAACATTACTATTTATAAGAAAATTTTTGATTAATTGATATAACATATGCATGTTTAACAAATTGCTTCAGTTTAAGTTGTTCTTAACATTAAATTTCTTGTCTTATACTTTATCACAATAAATGTTAAACACCTTTTATCTTTTCTATTTTTTATTGTTTTACATAAAGACAATTAAGATAACTGTATTTATTTATATATTGTTATATCATTTAACAGTATTTATCTGATAAAATTTCCATTTTTGATTATTGCACCCTTATAAATATTTTATACGTTTCTTAATATTACATTTAATTTTTATATTGCATATTGTTATATCAAAGCGTTTATGGAATAGTAATATAAACAATTATCTGTTACTCCAACCAAAAAATAAGTATACCTTCAATTAGATTAACCTGAACTGCTTAGCTCTGATATCCTTTCATGTTATTATATAAACTTTGACTTAAGCTAGTTAGACACAGAAAGTTAGTCTAGTTATTTTTTCCCACTGCTGGACAATGACTTCTGAAAATTCTATGTTTGCAGTAAGAGTGTATTTATATGTACATTTCTTATTTTATAGTTTTCTCTCTGTATGCCTGAGGCATCCTTATTACACATCTCAAGTATTTTCAGGAGGTGCTTTTTTAATGTTTTATTACATATATACTGTATGTTATTTATGTTCTTAATATTGTAACCATGGAATTAACTATACTTTCTTTGAATATTAATAGATTAAACAATCCTAAAAAGATGGGTCTGCTAGGATATCTTAACAGTAACAAATCACAACTTATAGTTTTTACAAGAAGCACATTTTAAACAATCAGAGAAATATCCCTGGAACCCGAATAAATATGTGATACTATCCCAATCTACATTCAAAAGTAGGAGTAGGGGAGATATGGGAGATATTAAACTTTGCAAAAATTAATATGTTATTGCCTCAAATTATATTTAAATATGAAAATAAAGAAGGTTTTCTTACACTTTTAGCTATAAATTACAGTAACAGATTATGGACCATAGCAAATATTTATTGGTTTCCTGGGGTGGGAGTTAATTTTGATAAGAAAAGATAGATATCATTATCAACAATGCTAAAGGTAACATAATAATAGGTAGCGATTTTAATTGTTTACTAGAAAAATCAGACTCTGGTGCTAACAGAGAATTGAGACTAACCTCTACAGCTAAATAACTTAAAAAATGAATACACTCGGTTAATTTAAAAGACACGTTTAATTTGAAGACTAGTAAACCTTTATTATATTCTCATTATTTTTTCAAGTACGGTACTCAAACAAGAATTGAAAGAATACTAAATTCTCATGATCTTATATCCAAAATGCAAACTTTTGATAGTATTCCTTGTCTTATTTCAGACATAATGCTGTTATTATAAAAATCTCATTTATTAACAGAATTCCCACTTATTTAACTTACCCAATGTAATTTAAATCTTGGATATCACAGAAGCAGATTTCTTCTTAGAAATAAACCATACTAAATATACTAAGAAAATTATGATCTGCAACTACTTCAAAGCATATATCTTTGGGGCATCCTTAATCTTGTATAGAAAATCAAGAGAACGGGACAAGGAATTACCAAATATTCAGCAAAAGTTTAAAACAGCTAAAGCTAATTACAAAGATAATGATAAAAATACAAAAAAAAAAAAAAACTAATAAAACACTAAATAAAAAATACTCTGATCTTCTAATTCATAAGACAGAAATTGCTTTAGAAAATTAAAAAAAAAAACTAACTCATATGCCATGTCTTGTAGACATTTACATAATTTAAATAAAACAGTGGAATTAAAATCTAGATCCAGACACATCTTGCAAATTAAAAATAACAAAAGCATATAAATTATATACAAATGTTGAAGTATTAGTATTAGATATAGTTAAATGTATTTTTTAAATATGCATCAACATCTTGAACAATCAGTAATGTTTCCTCTTTTAGACACCACATTTTCAACCTTAAAGAAAATTTGCCCTAAATTAAAAAAAATCTTTTAAAACAAATTACTTTATCAGAAGTCATCAGTAAAATTAAGCAACTCATAACTGGAAAAGCACCTGGTCTTTACAGTACTATAGACAAAATATATAAAATATTTCCTAAAAGCATTATTCAGTTCTTTTATTCTACTCTTTTAGAAATTTAAAAAAGAAATCAATTCCTCACTTGTGGAAACATTCTCTTATTAACCCCATATTGAAAGAGAATGAAAACTCACAACTATGTTCTTCTTACAGACCAACATCTCTCCTCTAAATATTGACTATAAAATGTTTATGTTTCTTCAAACAGACAAACTAAAAGTACCCATCTTTGAAATCATCAATACCAATCACTTTGGATTTATATATAAAAAGTAAACACTTGATAATCATATAAGAATAATTGCACACAAAGATATTGTAATACTAAAAAAGAAGAAGCTCTTTATTACTAGCCTAGATATTGCAAAAAACTTTTAACTCACTTAGTTGGGATTGTTTATTTAAAATTCTAGAATGATATGACTTTCCTCTGCAATTTGACTCTCTCTTAACTAATGTTTATAAAAATAATAAAGCATTTGTCAAACTAGGAACTTATACTTCAGAAGCTATTCCTTTTCTTTCAGGCAATAAATAAGGCTGCCCTTTATCTCGTATGTTATTTTCCCTGGCTATTGAAATATTCACTACACTAATTAGAAGAATTCTAAAGTACAAGGCATAGAAGTTTCCAAAAATTATAATTCTAAAAGTATGCTATTTGCTGATGATATAATGATAACTGCAAAAATACTTGAGAACCATTAATGGAAATATCATATAGAATTAAACAATTTCAAAAATATTCTAAACTAAGATTTAATAATATGAAAACAAATTACTCATTCTTAAATAAAAAAGAAAACCAACTTTTAATAATAATTTTCATAACAAAATAATCTTCATCCTTAACATATCTAGGTATTAATATAGCCATTTCCTTAGAAGAAACCATAAACTTAAACTCTGCATTAGCTTTAGAAAATATAAACAGTCACATTCTAAAATGGAATACATTAATATATTCTTTGAGGACAGATTACAGTTAATACAAATTGGTCTTATTTCCAAAAATTCTATATATAATTCAAGCACCATCTTTAGCTCCTACTAAAAATCAAATTAAAGAAATGAATAAGCAGATCTTAAATTGTCTTTGGTTTCCAATTAAACCTAGAATAGCTCTTCAATACCATATCATATCACGGGAATCTGGAGGCCTAAACTTTCCAAATACTAACACCTATACTAAATCAACAATTTTTAAGCAATATTCAATCAGATAAATCCTTCTTATAATCCTAATTTAAAAACATTAATTACTTTACTTATTAACACAAATAAATTAACAGCAGATACAAAATCCAGCAATACAAAATGTCCTTCTCTTTGGATTTTCCTATATAACAATATTCAATTTAGATTCTCTTCACCCTCACAATATAATTATATTAACATTATTTTAAAAATGTTCAAAAATTCAATCCTAAATGGCATAGACATGAGACTTTGGTTTGATGCTCTATTCCCTTCAAAATAACCAAAGTTTTTTTTTGATTAAGCAGTAAATCTATACTAGAAATTGGAAAGCTAAAGGATTTATCCGCTGGTCTCATTGTCTTAGATCCATGAAGTTAAAAGGCAATTTAAGATATTATTTCTGAATTTTAACTAGATTCCCATGATTGGTTGTCATTACAAAATATTTGATTGCTCAAACAAGACAAATTTCTTCCCCAATACACTCACAATACAAAAAATGCCACATATGATTAATTTATATATCAAATATTATATAACAGTCAACAGATGAATAATCTAATACCACTTCTGTATAAACATCTTATGACTTTAATAATCATCTGAAGTATTCATTTTTGAATTATTTTATTTTAGGTAAAAGCTCATCTTTAAGTAATAAATCCAAATAATGAAAATTATTAAGAATACTTCATGGTCTCATTATTGGTATATTTTACTTGGAAATTCTTGTTAAGAGCATTCCTAACTCCTGACAAAATTGCAAAGTTTTCTAAAACCAAGGAAATTAACTGTTAGAGATGTAACCAAAAAATAATGGAGATTGGTCTCACATTTTGTTATTATTGCTCTTCTGTTCAACCTTATTGGGATCAGACTGAAGATGTTTTTAAAAGACATATAATTTGATTCCTTGTCTTTAACAAAAAATAAAAAACTGGTAATATTCAATATATTAGGGAATCACAACTTGAATAAAGAAAATTTTACTTATTATGGGCAATTCTGGCAGTGGCAAGAAAATCTGTCACAAGAAAGTGGATGCAACCATCACCACTCATCACCTTCTAGCGAATAATTTTTCCTCACTTGTAAAGGAAACTGCTGTTAGAAAGGAGGCTCTATCCTAAACCTTTCGTCAAGAATCTATGGATTAAAGTTTTATCTCTGACAACTTCTTGTTTGATTTTACATCTAATTAAATACATTTTTTATTATGAACAGATGACAAAGACTTAAGATTTTGAACTATAATTGCTATTTTAATTTTTGCCTTTTTATTTCAGGTATATATATATATATATATATATATATATATATATATATATATATATATATATAGATAGATATATATTGTTAAAAGTTATTGAGTTCATTATTTTGTCTGTTTAAATTTTATATATGGTATTTTTGTTTTCAGTATGTTTAATATATGCTTTTTGTTAATTTTAATAAACTCTTTGAAGAGAAAAACATTTGCTAGTACTATGCAGCCTTAAAACACATGTTCTTAAACTACTGAGTTAGTTATTATACATTTACAACAGTTTTTTTCTGAAAAATGTATATTCCTGTTTGATTGTGTGGTTTTGTGTGCATGTATGTGTATGTGTGTGTGTGTGTGGGGGTGTTACAATAGCTTCTACAAAGGAGTACTAAGCTGTTCTTATTGTCATTCAGAAGGATGCTCTGGAACCATCTTTCCTGGGCACAGATTCTTTCCTGAAGTGTCTTGTGTACTGTTGCATGGTTTTAATTGACAATAATAGTGCCATGTCATCAGCATATGAGACAACTGTGATCCTAACAATGGCTTGGTATTAATTAACAAAAAGACTGAAGAGCAGAGAACTAAGGAGTGATCCTTGTTGGACACCTTTGAACTGTTAACTCTGAAGCATGCTCCTGTCTCCATCTTATTAAATCAACCCTGCCCATTAGAATATTTTTGAACTTGCTAAGGGTAGTTTCACTCATTCCATCAAATAAATATTAATCTAGCGAACTATCACTATCTCT
Source organism: Protopterus annectens (assembly GCF_019279795.1). NCBI lineage: Eukaryota > Metazoa > Chordata > Ceratodontiformes > Protopteridae > Protopterus > Protopterus annectens. The sequence continues at coordinate 781,426,434 of NC_056734.1, forward strand.
AAGCACAGCTAGTCTTTACACAAATGCTGTGTGCTTGATCCAGAAATTTAGTTCACTTCCAGTATAGCCATATAATGGGAACACTGCATGCCTGACAGAGAATGATTTTCTAAAACCATGTTTAAAGTTGCTAAGGATATTATGAGTTTCATTGTACCATGACATCTGCTCATCAACTTGCCTTTCAGAACTTTACCATTTCATTTAATAGGGCAGTAGGACTGTAATAGTAATTAAGTTTGAATGACACATGCCTTCTCCACTACCAGAGGGACATGAAACACACTTTCTTCTCCAGGCCTGGTACAAGGCCTTTTCTGTTACTACTTTTATCAGGACAGTTATTGCATTGGTTATTGAGCTGATAGGAAGTGGTATACCTTTG
>NC_056734.1:781429318-781539318 GCF_019279795.1 Protopterus annectens
CTTCCTGCACAACTTGCTCACAGTGATGTAAAAAAGGTGAAATCCCCTCAAAAAAGGGAATACCTTCCTGCAAAACTTGCTCACAGTGATGTCCTAAAGAAGAACTCAAGTCGTCAGTGAGTAGAAGTTCATACTGCCAAAGCTTGAGAATTAAAGCTTTGTCCACCAGTAGGTTACCCCACATAGGTCATATATACTGACCTGAAGACAGTTGAGCCTCTGTGTTGGGTTAATACCCTGAGATACTGTAAGTTTAGACTAACTGTATGCCCAGCCATTCTTGAAATCACAATCTTGTCATTCTGAAGATTGCATTCATGACCTTTGAATTACAAAGGTTTTCCTTTTTGCTTGATGAATTATGTTTACCTAGTCAGAGAAAACATGGTCAGTACAATATATATATCTATCTATCTATATATATATATATATATATATATATATATATATATATATATGTATATGTATATATATATATATATATATATATATATATATATATATATATTAATTTTTGTATGTGGCCATATTAGTTTTCCATTGCAGTAGTCACATTTAAAAGAATGGAAAGTACAATGTTTCATAACATTAAGTGGGATATAATTGAAAATCTGTTTGTTCTCTAAGAGAGTAGCAATATGGGGCATAGATGGGAACTTTTCCACTTATAGCATTAAGATTGTAGCACCAGTTGCTGTTGATGCTGCTACAGTAAAGAGAAATGAATGGTGACAAGAATGCTGTGAGGATAACACTTTTATTTTGTACTGCAAGTTAAGCATGCATTTTCTACCTTTCAGTGATTAGTATCATGTTAGCCTGCAGTGTTCTAGCTCAGATGATGCTCCTTTTGTACCTTTGCCTCCTGTCTGTGCATCCATCTGCTTTAGTCTCTTCAAAAAATGTGAAACAAATCCTCAGAAGCCTCATAGCTAAATGTAGATCTTATATAAAAATGAATTACAAATAAAGAAATAAGACCAACCAACAGGGCTGCGGCAAAAATAATAGGCTTTAATATGCAGAAAGTATTTTCATGGGGTTACCACTTCTTCAGATCCTGCAAACAAAGTTTAAAACATCCAGTAAATAGTGCTGAGTGCTTTCACTATTTATTGGATATTTTAATCTTTGTTTGCATGGTCTGAAGAAATGGTAACCCCACAAAAGAGCTTACCATATATTAAAGTCTGTTATTTTTGCCACTGCCCTATTGGTTGGTCTTGTTTCTCTTTTTGTTTGTCTAGAAATGTGCCTCATTTCCATGATCTCGCATGTTTTCCTCCTTTTCATTCTCCTCACATTCAGTCAGCAGTATAATATACAGCAGTATAGTATATCATCATTCACAAGTAAATCCTATAAGGCAGCAGGATTTAAACACAAACTTTATATACATATATATATATATATATATATATACATAAAAACGTCCATCTGTCAAAAGACAATTGAGGCAACTGTGGATTGACATGGATAAGCTTGTAAGAAAGGGCTCTAGGGCTACTAGCCTAGTAACTTTCTATGAACTTATAAACCTACATATATATATATATATATATATATATATATATATATATATATATATATATATATATATATATATATGTGACAATCAGAAGATCGAAGTGGGTTTGGTCAAACCCACTGCAGTCAAAGGCCGGATGCCAAATGGTGACAATGTCGAACCAGACATTTTTGAAATATGAATCTCGTCCCCAACTCGACCCTTGTTAAAGCCCATTCTGAGGTTTACGGCGAGTCATATTTCGATAATGTCGGTATTTGACATTGACGGTTTTGTGAAAAGGTGTGAATGATCCCATCATTTGATGGGTTCAGGTAAGACCTTCTGTTTGTAAACCAATATATATATATATATATATATATATATATATATATATATATATATATATATATATGTGTGTGTGTGTGTGTGTGTGTGTGTGTGTGTGTGTGTGTGTGTGTGTGTGTGTGTGTGTGTGTGTGTGTGTGTGTGTGTGTGTGTGTGCACGTGCATGTGCCATTGACTTGGCTGAGCTTTGCTTTTGAGGTGAATTTTTTGGCATCCATGTTTTGAACACATAATAAATGGGTTATGATTGTCGAACCAGTCATAATCCTCTATGTTCAGTATGGCAATAAATGTTATTATAGTAAAAATTTAAACTGTGGACAGATTGCTAGAAACTGAAATCTGAAAAGGAGAAAACATGACTAGTTATATTTAAGTTACTGTGATGATGTAATATTGATAGCTAAGGATGAAAGTTTTGTAAACTGTATTGTAGAACTAATGACTAGTAATTTAATTCAGGCAGGTTTAAACAAAAATGTAAAAGACTGAGTGGAGGAGGGTGGAAACCAAGCAATTATTTTACAGTCACAATGAAGTGTTAGGCTTTTAGTGCGGTGCTGAAGAAATAATAATAGAGGAGTAGAGAGGGTGACATTTCAGACAAATTGATAAAAGTAATAAATATCTAGAAAGTTTATGTGTTTCTGGAAAAAATGTACATGAATTAAGATGATTTTGTCAGTTTTAAGGAATTCTTTGGTAGACTTTAGACTTTTTTGAAGAAATAAAAGGTGAGTCGAAAGGTATATTTTACTCTTGTATGAGGAAACCATGTTAATCTCATTATAAGAAAATGTCTTGCCAGGTGAACAAGAGTGTACATTTAATTCACACCAAGGTAACAAATAAATGAGGAGCAATTAGCCATAAGAATGCATGGCAAATATACTTAGCTTCCTTGGTTTATAACTAATACCAGAAACAGATAAATATAATTTACACTGTACGGTGACAGAACAGAGAAGTAATTACTTTGTCCACATGCTTTAATCCACCTCACACTGAGCCCCATGCCATCCTGTACAGTCTTAGCAACAATAACTTGGACTTTGCCAAAATATGTTTTATATACACAAACAAAATGTTTCCCAGGAAGGCTACTGACACATTCCATTGCAAACACCTCTTCCCTAGTTTTATAGCATACACAGCCAACAGCCAGATGAGTCATGCACTAAGGTAAGAAATATTTTACAATCTTCTAGTGAACGAACCAATATAATAAATTAGAAAAGTTTATTATCAATCTGTGTTTAAAAAGGGCAGATGCCAACAGTCAGACAAATGCCATAAATTTTAAGATGTTTATGATTTCCCAGGTAAAATGAAAAAAAAAAAGATTTAAAAAAGGTATCTGTCAACAGCATAACTTTAACTGCATCTAAATAATTGTATTCCTAACACACTCTGCAGTACACTGTAGATAACTGCTATCACATCTCTGTAACCAGTCAATAAATGCAAGTGCCACACAGGCAAATTAGCAAAGTTGATGGAGTTTTGACTCTCAAAATGCAGATTTCTTTTCTTTTCCTTACAGTCCTTATAAAATATTGAACTGCTTCCAAGGCTAGTTGGATTTCATCATCTCTATTGTCCAAAATAGAAAGGGAAGTAAAATGGAGGTAGATGCTGGATGATGTGGGCCTTCGTACAGTGTCTGTGTATCCCCATTTCATTTGATAAATTCAGTGTTTTTTACTTAACAATGTGAATTCAACAGTTATTGCATCTGTTAACAGCCCTTTTGTAGAGGCGCATTCTTAATTGTGCAGAGAAGGTAACAACCAGCAGGTGAAGTGACCACTCCAGTAGTGGAGTATGGAAGCAGCTAACTGATATTTCAGAAGAGCTTAACGCCACCAAAAGAACTTTGTAAACAATAATTTTGTTGCTTAAAATGACTGCAGCAGATGCTTAACAAATTAAGATCAGTGCCTCCTCACCTGAAGTTCGGTTGAACAAAATAGAAAAGAATCCTAACACGGCAGCAAGAGGATCTGGTGGAGTTAAAACTAACTTCCATGAAGCAGCAGGTAAAACATGCAGAACTAACTACAAACAGCAACCCAGAGGCTGTAGCTAAAAACAGATGCTATAGAAAACTGAACTAGTTGTAACGACCTTTGGGTTATCAGTTCGACAGAAGGGTGGAAGATTCAGTCACTGTTATATTTTCAAGAAAAGATCCAGGGGCCTTGCTTAAAGCTTCACAAGTACTAAGTAACAAGTAACTGAAAAGGCACATAAAATAAATCATAAATTCAAAAATAAGAACTTGCCATGCACTTTATTATCAACTGCCTTGATTGTAGTGATCGAAAGAATGTTCTGCAAAAGGCCTGAAAGTAGGGAAATGGTCCGAAAATTGCAGTACTTGTAGCCAAAGTCATTCTGGATTGCAACACATCATTGGCACAGTGGATATCATTATCACCTCACAGCATAAGGTTCCCTGGTTTGATTCTTGGTAGGGGTGCTTTCTGTGTAGAGTCTGCCTGTTCTCCCTGTGTTCATAAAGGTTTCCTCTGGGTGCTCTGTTTTTCTCCCACATTCCAAAGACATGCAGTAGGTGGATTGGACACTGTAAATTGACCATATGAGTGAGTATGTGGTGTGGCTGAACTACTGTCACAGGCCTAGCCACCTGGTGGTGTAAACCTTGGCTCTAGATGATTGTCATTGTTGAAGTGACACCCAAATCCTATGTGCAAAAATTGGAAAAAGGATTGATGAAATATAAATAAAAAGGAAACAGATGGTCCTATTTTTTAAACAATTTTTTGGGTTAGCTTCAACGTTAGTCTGCACTTTCTTGCAGGTCTCTAGCTTCTGAAGGGCACAATACAAAGCACATTTTTTATAGCTCAGGAAACTAAACTTTATATTGACAGTAATCCAGTTGCAATAATTGATCATACTATGAGGTAGTTCGAAGACAATCATATGGGTATTGTGAAAGAGAAAGACATATTTGTTTATTCCCCTGTTAAGCAAAAAAAAAAAAAAAAAAAGTAGGAAAGGAAAAGCTAAATTGATTTTGGCAAATGTGCCTCACTTCTGCAGCCTGATAATATTCAGTGCAGCCTGATAATATTCAATGGATTCAAATACAATTGAGCAATAGCAGATTTACCCTGTTAGGTTCTTCCTTTACATTCTAGTATAAAGACTCAGATGAACAAACTTTTTCCACCCCAGAAATATTGGTGGAGGAAATTTATGAGATGGAAGAAACCTGAGGGGGATCACGTGGAACAGTGCAATAGGGTCTGTACCTTAACAATTTTGTTTTGGTCTTTTTGTAACTTGGGCTGCAAGTAATACACCAGATGCATGTCATTATACATTAGGGACTGGCTTGACTTCACAGGTGCCACTTACTTTTGTGGAAGGAAATTTAACAAGTTGGGAAGGGTTTGAGGTAATTCTTTAGTTCAAAAATCATCTGTTTGACATATTTGCTACCACTGTATCACATTTCAAATAATGTGGATAACTAGTATTTTATCCAGGATGTGATAAGTTTTCTTTGGTTCTTTTTTTTTTTTATATTTTAGGGTTTTATCTTCAATAAGCTTTTAGGAAATAAACGTATGACTCTGAAGTCAACACTTCATTATTTACTTCGACAGGCATCCAAGTACTTCTTGCTCCTGTTCTGGGCTGGGTTGGCAATAAGTTCTGCAAACTAGTCTAAAGGTGTTAACACATGTTGTGTTGTATAACACCTTGAATTTTAAGCCTGATTACACTGATTTCTCTCATTTCTTTGTTGTTTTGTTGAATAACTTATAAGTCTGTCATGGGAGAGTTGTGGTTTCCATAATCAATGTAAGAGGAGTGAGATCCTGGTTTATGTGCAAGACAATGCAGAGATTTTGATGGTATCCTGGACTTCCTAAAATGTTAAAGGAGATACATATCTAGCTAAATGTAAAATCTTTATTGACATATTAGATACATTAAAAGTGCAAGTTGCCATTTTACAAGAGACTAAGATTAAAAACATAGTATGTTTGGTCAGCTTTCAGGAAATGGAGATAGTAACAGAGACCTGGTTTAAAGCGGCAGAAAACACCCCTGCACTAACAGGCTATAACTCATTACACACCTTTTGGCCCTGAAACATGGACTGAAGCTCCAAAGGCGGTGGTGTCTCCATATTCATAAAGGATATGCATACATCCAGACTAGTAGCCCAGCAAAACGCATCTGAGATACTTCAGGTACAACTAACATTGGGTAAGATGGCGATCCAGGTCATAGCCTGCTATAAGTCCCCAACCATGTCCCTAGACTCTCAGTCCAGGTTCCTAAGCACCCTGGAATCTATCACGGTCCAACCCAACACTGTCATACTAGGACACTTCAGCTACCCCTCCATCAACTGGTAAAACTACGCAAGCACCAATACACTGGCCCAATGCTTCCTTGGAATTCATCAGTTCCAATACCCTGGACCAGCTTATTCTGACCCTCACTATAGGAAGCAATATCCTTGACCTGGTTATTACTAACATGGGTGACTGTTGCTCTACACCAATAGTCAATCCCTCCCTGGTCAGATCCGACCATAAACTAATCACCATGAAAATCCACATCTCACCCACACTCCCAGCAAAGGTAACTCCCTTGAAAAACTTCTCCAAAACTGACTTTGGACTCCTAAAAACAGAGATGGCTAACTTCAGGGCACCCATGCTAATGGAAAATAGCTGCATGACTGCGAAATCATACACCGATGCACTTTATGAACATGTACATAAATGCATGGAACTAGCCATACCCAACAGAACCAAGATGCTCTCCTCCAAAAAAAAGGAAGCCAATCTGGTGGTCCCCTGCCATTAATAAACTCTACAACAGAAAGAAGAAACTGTTGCAGAAAAAGGTGAAGTCCCACGACTGGAAAAACTCCCTTATTAGCCTCAACAAAAAGTTGAGATCCCTCATCAAATCCACTATAGCCAGCTATGAAGACAGAATTGCGTCAGACACTAAAAGCAGTCACAAAGCCTTCTATAGTTATATCAAGAACCTGCATGGCAATACCCAGATTTGCTCTGAATTACAGCACAATGGTACCTCCTATACTGAGCCAACAGATATTGCCAACATACTGGCCAACAGATTCAGTGCCAACTTTACCCCTCTCCCTCCCCAAAGGACCAATCACAATACCATAAGAATACCAGGCACCCAGCATTACTGCAGCACAGCTTAAAGCTGCATTGTCCAAGGCCAAGAATACATCTTCCATGGGACCCGATAATATCCCTGGCTGTGGTCTATATGAACTAAAAAGCAAACTGGCACCAAATCTGTGTGCCCTGTTCAGTCACAGCCTCACCTCAGGCTTTGTCTTAACGAATGGCGCATTGCTACAGTCATCCCTCTCTATAAAGGAGGCGTGACTACAGTCCCTGTGAATTATCACCCCATTAGCCTGATGAATCTGATATGTAAAGCTATGGAGTGCATCATCATGGACCTGATTAATAAAGATATAGGAAATCTCCAAACTCTATAACCAAGACAATCTGGCTTTGTGAAAGAGATCATGCATGCTCAACCTGATTGACCTCTCTGAGTCATTCACCAGGGCTGTGGATGAAGGTAAGGCAGTGCATACAGCCTACCTCGATCTGGCCAAGGCTTTTGATACCATTCCTCAGTTGGGAATTATTGATAAACTCAAAAAACTAGGCATCATCCCCTATATCACTAGGTGGGTTGAAAATTGGCTCACAGATAGAACACGCAGTGTGAAAGTAGCAGTTTCCAAGTCAGACTGCTGACCAGTCATGAGTGGAGTCTCACAGGAATCAGTCCTGGGTCCTCTCCTGTTCAGCATCTACTTCTCAGAAGTCCAGGCCAACACAAAGGGACTCTGGCTGACCAAGTTTGCAGACAACTGCAAGCTGGGAGCCATTATTAACTCCCCAAGTGATGCAGACATCCTACAGAAAGACATCACTGATACCAGTGACTGGTGTTGAAACCATGGCCTTAAGCTTAACACCAAAAAATGCGTTGTTATCCCCTTTGCTTAAAAACTCAGTTCCACTAATTACCACATCGATGGGAGCCCACTGAACACTGAAGGCATTATAAGAGATCTGGGGATGCAGGTTGACAGCAACCTCTCCTTCGACCACTACATTGCCACTGTGGTCAGAAAGTCCTTCTTTGTGGCACATCTCATTACCAATGGTTTTGCATCCAGGAAGAAAGAGGTCTTCATCTCTCTCTCTCCACACTTCCCTCATTAGGCCAGTCATGTAGTATAAAGACCCATTTAGCATGTACCTCACTAGAAACCTGCAACAGCTGGAGAGGCCACAGAAGTACCTCACAAAGAGGATCTTGAGCATTAAACACATGTCCTACATGGACAGACTCACAAGACTCCAGCTATTCTCTTTCTCATATCATCTACTTAGAGGCTATCTTTGCTTGACTTACAAAGCCATGTCTGACTCAGCTCTGTTAGAAATGCTACATCTAAAGAAATCCCAATCCCTCTGCACCACATGCTCCAGAGACCTCAACCTCATTACCACAATCAACAGAACATGCTGGAAGGACAGGTTCCTCATCCAGAGACTGCTCATGCTCTGGAATAAACTTCCCATACATGTCAAGCAGAGCACCTTGCTGTCCCTCTTCAAGAGAAATCTTGGTAAGTGGATGTGAGATAAAGTTCATCCCGGGGATCACTCGTGACTCTACTAGATAGAGGCACTGGGAACTAACGTCAGGCGGCACAATGCCAGGGCACTTCTATGGGCTAGGCTTGTAAAAGCTCCAGAGCCATTAGCTTGGTGCACACTTATGAGCCTATGAACCTATGAATAGCTTGTCTTGTCCTGTGCTTCAAAAGTGAAGCTAGATATAGCAATACATATCCACCAAACTTTAGGGTGGGTGGTTAAACAAAACAATCATGGATGCTGATGGCTAATTTTTGCAGCCCTGCTGAGGATGATCCAAGGCCATTTCTGTAGCTGATAAATAAGATTAAACAACTATATACAGCATCTGAATAATAATATTTGGAGGAGGTGTTCCATGTGTTTCTTGATCTAGTACTGGAGTAAATCCTGAGTGGAGAAATAAGGTCACCAAGATATATGGGGGAGGTCTGAACTGGTATGCCAGAGTTAGATGTAGTGATATCAGGAGGATGTTTAAACAGTCTTGTTTGGATTACACATTTACTGCTTTAAGGGAGCTAGTATATTACAATTATGGCTAATTCACCAGTGTACAGTGCTGGCCATCACTGTAGCCCCTATTTTCCTTATGCATTATCTGATAATGCCATGGTTACACTCTCCTGCATGTCAAGACTGACAATTCAAAGTGTGCCTGCAATGGAAGCTTGATCCACTATATTGCAATGCAAACAGGCTAAGGAATATGTTATGAGTAATGTTATCAAATTTTGCAAAGCATATACAGTGGAATCCAACAATATTTTGGCTGTCTGGAAATTGTTTAAATACAACTGTAAGCAATTTGCCTAAAATGTCAGGTGTCAACAACAGAGTGACTTGGAGGTTACAGTAAAACATCGTAATGTAACTCTTCAATCATTAGACAAACAATGTCAGTCAGGAAAATGTAAAGACAAGTAAATGTTGTGAAAAACAGAGGGACTAACAAAAAGAAATTACATTCAACACAATGGAGTACAAGAAAAATAGGTACGATTTAGACTATTTCACTGGGCATATTAAATCACTTCTAATGAATGTATCGCATGGAACTTTAAAGAGCACATCAGGGATAGTAGCATATATTTATTTATTTATTTATTTATTTATTTTATTTATTTATTTGCAGTTGGTTTACCAGGAATAGTCCATTGGGCCAAAATGAACCCGTTTTCAATGGAGTCCTGGGGAGAAAAGCTCCAGTAAGAAGGTTACAATAGGTTTTACATTGGATTACAATGTTTACATATGCTGGGGAGGTTATTCAGACAGACCCAGTCAAGATTAACCAAAACTGACAGAAGAGTACATATGAATAGTTCAAGGTGGTACCCAAAGAGAATGAGCTATGTCCTGTCTTGCAGCTATGAGCTCTGAAGTAGAGACACCTAGTGGTTTATTTGACACATTACAAGACCCTATAAATTTACATGAGGTCAAAGCTGCTATTAAATCTATGGCCAAGAAAAAGGCACCAAGGCTGTATGGACCATCCATACATTTCTATAAAGCATTTAAAAAGTCTCTGTAGTCCATTGTCATATATGTTCCAACAGGCTATCGTGGCTCATGGATTTCTATAATTATTAGGTGGTAATATTCCCAAAACCTAAAAAGGCACACTAATAGCTAGTAATTATTGACAGATATCGGTATCGAATATGAATTTGAAGATACATGCCACACTTTGGGCCATGAGATTAGGACCTATCATTGGACTATTAAGTTCATCTTACCATTGGGGTTCATAGAAGGAAGATATGGTGTTTGTTCATTTGGCATCAGTAATTGAAAAATGCATGCACTCCAAATGCATGTCTTACTGTATTGATGTTCAATATCATGTCCATCTTCTCACTACTTGGTTTATAGGTGATCGTGTTATGTGTATGAGTGATCCCAAGACTCATATATACACTGTGTTACAGGCACTCAACAGGAATCAGCAAAGATCTGGGCTCAGAATGACCAAAGCAAAAACTGTACTCTTTCCATTTATTACCTTTCCAACAATGTAAATAATGATAATGCCCATTCACCAGAGGTCATCAGACAAGAGATAACATAGTAAGGGTTCAAATACCACATAATATAATAAAATGGACAGGACGTAATCTGCCACCCCTGTTTAGGATGGTGCAAGAATACACCGATAAGTGGGGTAATCTCCAATTGCATTTCCTTAGCATATTCCAGCCAATTAAAATGTTTGTAATACCTAACATGATTTTTCTACTAAAACATCTTGTGCACATAGTTTTGTCACCTATTATTAAAATAATGCAAAATGTAACATTTGTTTATATATTGGCAAGCAAAAAGCCAAGAATTAGCAGAAATAAGATCTGCACTCCCAAAAAGCTGTGTGATTTTGGCTTTCCATACTCATTTGAATATACAGGTTCTCTGATTCGATTCTTGGCTGGGGTGCCTTCTGTGTGGAGTCTGCATGTCCTCCCTGTGGTTCCATGGGTTTCCTCCAGGTGCTCCGGTTTCCTCCCACATCCCAAAGACATGCAGTAGGTGGATTGGACACTCTAAATTGGCCCTAGGTGCGAGTGTGTGCATGTGTGTGCCTTCTATGGAAGGTTGGGCATTGGGCTGGCAACTCGACACCGTAAAACTCCTCTGCCAATCATGAGCAGACAGATGATCCACTGTGGCGACCCCTAACCAGGAAAAGCTGAAAGAAGTAGATACTCATTTGAATGTAGCAAGGTGGCTATCAATTGGTACTACTGTCTTTTTAGATAGGCATACAAACCACTTTGGTATCATACAGATCTTCATTTGAGATGGATTGTTAAATCAATTAAGATAAGCAGTCCTGAATTCTAGAAATGAGACCCAAGTGGGGTGGAGATATGCTTAGAATGTGAATGATTACATGTCTAACAATGACAAGGAAAGGTGGTATTAATGAGTTTATGCTTATGGAAGCACTCTAATACTCTAATAGAAGGAAAACCTGTATGGTTGCACAATTGGATTAAGATAAGAATTAGGATAGTTTTGGATATCTGGGATGAGTCATGTAAGCAGTTGTGGATATCTGGGATGAGTCACGTAAGCATCTCCTGTCTTCAAAACAGAGGTGTAGGTTTCCAACACTTGAGGCACAGTGGTTGCAATTCTTTCAAATTAGGGACAGTGTATCTTAAATGAGCATTATTGATGGTCAGTATTTTTCAGGCAAAAGAGCCAGTTTAATCAATATTCCCCTATCCAAAGAGGGGCATGAAGTTAGACCACTGCATGTGCTATATTCATTATAATTAAATAGTGTCCCCTGTCCTCTTATGAACCTGTTGAAGAAATGGAATTAAATGTTAACAGAGTCAATGTCTGAGGATGACTGGAGGTTTTTGTTAAGAGTATGTAGGATAACAACTGGCCAGTCATGGCCAGGTTCTCTTTTGCCAAAGTTATTGCATAAGTATGTTATATTCAATGTTGATGTATGTTGGCACTCTCATAAACTAGGGCTGATTGTTTTCACTTAATCTGGAGTTGTGGTGTTATCTAAGCTATATGGAAATAGATTATTGACAACGGTGAGTAGGCAATACAGTACCAAAAGTATGTGGATTACAACTGTTGTGGCTACACTGTTTCACTGTGCGTTTGTAAGATGGAAAAATTATTGTAAGTCTGATATATCTGCCTTTCACTGGGTATGATGTAAATTGGTTAAGTGGTCTTGCTCTGCAGTAGACATGGCTAAATTGATGGAATTCTGGAGTATGCCTACCCCTATCCTAGCTAAAAATAAGGTTCTTGGATAAGTTTTACAATGTTATCACTTGACATATGCATTATTTTTGTTTCATCTATTAATTGATGCATGACTAAGTCAATTGATTATGAAAAAGGTATGGAAGGTACAAGGAGTGTACCAGTCAGCACACCATGCATGACATAGCACTCTAGTGACAGTTCTGGAGCAAATAACACATAATCTCTAGGCTTATTTATCATTTCTTGGTATATGGCAGAACTTTCATGCATAATAGGGTCTTATTCAATATAAAACCTGTAGTATAACAAAAGACAAGTAAATAATATTGGTTGAGAGCAATAATAATGCATCAATTATGGTGGTCACCATTGTTGCTGGTTTAGTTGCTTACTCATTCCTTTGGCTAAGAGGAGCATCCCGGGTTTCCTGTTTGCCTTTTCTTTAAGAGTGCTGCCTCTAACAATGTTAATTAAAACAATGGTTCCTTAATATGGGACTAACTCTTAAGGACAGACAGTCTATTACTAGCTGAAAAGAAAACAACACAGAAGTTATTGCAGAACCAAGACTGTTTTGACGTTAGTTCATGATGCCACAGATGCATTTTTTTTTCTTCTTTTTGTCTCCTGTTGTCTGAAACGTGCTGAATCTGCTTATTCCCAGCAATGTCACACAAATGATAATTCTAGATGCATGGAGATGCACGAAGGACTAAAGAATGATAAAAAGTAAAGAATTAAAGCTTATAAAATGGATGCAACGGGCTGAAATGATGAAATAGCAAAACTGCTGAATGAAGTCTTTCATTGTGTATTCACATACGGCCAAGTGATCAGATCGTGAGTAGATCCCAATCCTTTAAAGAAAGAAAGTTTAATGAAAGCAGCTCACAAATTCAAAATAGACAAGACAATGTACCTTATGGATTGCACTGCTGGATTCTTACATAATAGAGTGTTTTTTAATTTCTCCAAGTCCTTTGGGGTTCTAATACCATGACAGTAATGGGCCCCATTCCTAAGTCAAGGTATGATTAAAGTTCATGAAATCAGTATTCTTTCAATCTTTGTTGTTAGTCAGAAATGCTCCTTGCAGCACCTGCAGTGTGCTCAGTAATGACTCCTTCTGCAATTTGTATGGAGTTACATGTATCAGTAACATATCTAAATATGATTGTAGATTCTTTTTTATATGACCAATTGCTCCTACTATTACTGGAACTTTTTGGGTATCTTTCTTCTACATTGCCCTCATTTCTGCCTGCAAATCTTAGTACTATATGACTTTGTGTTTCTCTGAACATAAGACAGTGTAGTCACTGGGTGTAGTGATTTCAATAATTAATGCTACTTTTGTCTTCTTTTCATGGACTACTATATCTGATTTTCTGGCATCTATTTTTGAACTACTGGTAATGGATGATCCCATGTGCTATAAACGTCATAATTTTCTATGATGCTCTGTGGCTCATGTTTCCAGTGTTTTTCAGCTACTTCAATATTAGAATGTTTGCCTTAGGGAAGTTTGGCATAATGGTTAAGGTGTTTACCTTACAAACACAAGATCAAAGGTGCGATTCTCACATGGGGTAAATGGCTAGGCTTAAAATGGTTAGCCTATTACAGATCTATGAACTATAAACAAAAAAACAATCCCTATTGCAACACTCTTCCTAGATTACTATGCCTTTCTGTATACAGTCTTTTTGCCATTATTATGTCACAGCCATCAACAAGAATTCTATTTTACAAAACCTACATTTATCTGTTTCTCCCACATGTTTAATGGACTTTGTAAACCAGCATGTATGTAGTCCATTATCTTGGGTGACTAATGCTAACCTTTCATCTTTTGGTTTGAATTTGCCTCTTCTTAACCATTCCTGCATTCAGTCCTGATCAGCATGAGGTTGTTCCAGGGGTTTTGTATACTTGCAACTATACTTATGCACTTTCCACATTTCTTGCCTTCTCATCTGATCCTTCACCTTATATTCTTTTTTTTTTTTTTTTTTTTTTTTTGGCACATTCAGTTGCTGTCTGATTTTTATCTATTTCTGGTCCGATTTTCATTCCCGCTTGATGCCAATATGCTTCTGCTAGACTAAGAGTGGAAGTCATTGTAGATTTATTCTCATCATGTTTCAAAACTTTCACTATGTTTGTGTCTTGTGAGGTCAGAAGATATGTATGCAGTCTCACAATTGCAGATCTATACATGTAATCAATCTCAAGCAGGCCCTCCTTCGGAATGGGGACTATATAATCTTGGTATGCATTGATTTTTATAACTCTTTTGATGAGCATGAAGCATCCTTCTTGTTTTCCTGTCAAATCTATCCAGCACCTTTTAGGGACAGTCAATCACACCAAAAGAGCAAATTGGTTTATAGCGTGAATGTTTTTTCCTAGATGTCAATGCTGTTGTCAGGATTAATTTATATCTTCTAAAATATTCCTTACTGAGTTTATTCACATTTGTTCATGTTTTATTGTTGATCTTTCATCAATTCCCAAATATTTATACACTCCCTCTTGCTCAAGTTCATGTATATCACATTCTTGCTCCAAACTGATGTTTTTTTGGTGTTGCAGCTTTCCTGCTTAAATGGTTGATTTTACACATTTATCAAGACCAAATGACATTCTTATATTATCTGAAAAAGTTTTGACTACTTGCAGTTATACTTTCAGTTCCTAATCTGATGAGCTGTACAGTTTTAAATCATCTACGAAGTGAAGATAAGAAGTCTTTACACTTTGCTGCTTTCTGGGAGCCAAATTATAGCCATGACCTAATTTGTGAAGCAGACAGCTTAATGGGTTAAGGGCAAGGCAAAACAGCAGCGGTGACAGAGAGTCACCCTGGAGTATCCCCCTTTGAATTTTTATCCCTAGTATGATAATTTGTCCTTTGTCATGGCTTAACTGCAGAGTGGCTTTGCACCGTTTCTTGTTCACTGTAATGTAGTTTATCAGTGTAGGGTGTATCTTATACATTTTTAAGCACTTTTATCCATGGGTGTGGGATAGTGTCAAATGCTTTTTTTGTAGTCTATCCATGTCATACTTAGATTCTTCCTCTGTTTACAGTTTTCCATTATGACTTTATTTAACAACAAATGATCCTTAGTTCCATATGACTTTCTTTTATTATCTTTTTGTTCTGTTGCCATCATTGAGTTTTCTTCTAAATGACTATAAACTCTGTTGGCATCAATAGCGGTGTATAGTTTATACGTCGTTGGAAGGCAAGCTATTGGTCTATAGATTTTAGGGTAGCTTGCAGGTTCACTCTTAAGTAGGAGTATTGTTTTTCCTGTTGTCAGCCAGGCTAGTGTCTGTTCAGGGTGTGCATATAAATAGTTCTTACTCATGACTAAATCATGGCGCAAAGATGTTAATACTTTCAGCCAGAAGTTAGGTACTGCGTCTGGGCTTTGGGTTTTCCAATCAGAGGCTTTTCTTAAGTTTGTTTCAGTGTCTCTAGCCATTACTTCATCCCATTTCATATCCTGTACATTTGAACTTCTTGTTCTTTCTTTTACTTCATCTATCCTTTTAGCATCTTTGTTATGTTCCACGGGACCTTCATAGATATTTCCCCAAAATGTATCTATTAATTCTTTCTCTTTGGTAGTCTTTCAATTCCTTGTACCTTGCTTCCCAATTCTCTATAAAACTTTTTTGGGTCATCCATAAATTGCTTATTTTGTACTTTTCATTTATATTTATCTACATATCTTCTAATTTTTCTGCCTGTGCTGATATTTTTATTTTATTATTTGCAATAGTGTACCATAAATCATGTTTCCCATCCAGTCGTCTAAGTTTCTCTTAAAGAGATCTAGTAAGTTACTCTGCTTGACATGGAGAGGAAGTCTATTCCACAGTCGGGGGAGTCACTGGGACACAAATCTTTCCTGCCAACAAGTTCTATTAATGTCACAAACCTGCACGCAAGGTCTCACCCTGGACTGAGACATTAATAGAACTTGTTGGCGGGATAGATTTGTGTCCTAGCAACTCCCAGTCTGTGGAATAAGCTTCCTCTCCATGTCAGGCAGAGTACCTCAGTAGCCCTCTTTAAGAGGAACCTGGACAACTGGATGGGAAACAGAAAAATATCTCCCTGGTATCCCTCCTGTATCCCAGCTGGACAGGGAAAACAGGTGCTGAATTTGTGGGAACACAGGTGAAATTCTTGGCTAGGCTTATAAGGGCCACTGAGCCAAAAGCCTAGTGTCATCCTATGAACCTATGACCCTATGATCTGTTATAATGCTGCGCATTGCTTTTATCAAGTCTATCTTTCTTTGTATTTTTGTTGATCTGTTCCCTCTTCTATACTCTTCTAACAGTGACACTTCTTGTCTTAATTGCTTTATAGTTTTCTCTATTTGATACTTCCATGATGGCACTTGATTTTTCCCCATCCTTTCCCTTACTACCCTGTGTTCTTGTGGTAGGACTTTATCTGTTATTAATTTGGCTGCACACAAATGTAGCCTATTTACTTCTGTTATATTGCATGACTCTCTAAGGACAGTCCTAATTACTGTGTTCATTTGTTTTATCAAACTTCTAATTTTGGGGTTTTATTGACCTTCTGCAGATTCTTACAGAATAGAGTGTTTGCCAGAGATAATGTTCTTTTTTTTATTTCTCCAAGTCTTTTGGGTTTCTAATACCATGATGGGAATGGACCCCATTCCTAAGTCAAAGTATGATTAAAGTTCATGAAATTAGTATTGTTTCAATCTTTGATGTCAGCCAGTAGTACTCTACACAGAAGCCGCAATGTACCCAGTAATGACTCCTTCTGCAGTTCGTATGGAGTTACATGTATTGGTAACATATCTAAATACGATTGTAAATTCTTTTTTATAACATCAGTTGCTCCTACTACTAATGGAACTGCCTGGGTATATTTCTTCCACATTGCTCTCATTTCTGCCCGCAGATCCTGATATTTTATGACTTTGTGTCTCGCTGTACACAAGACACTGTAATCACTGAGTGTGGCAATTTCAATGATCAATGCTACTTTTGTCTTCTTTTCTTGGACCACTATATCCAGTTTTCTAGCATCTATCTTTTGGACTGTTGGTATTGGGTGATCCCATGTGATATAAACTTCATCATTTTCTGTGATGCTTCATGGCTCATGTTTCCAGTGTTGTTCAGCCACTTCAGTATCATAATGTTGGCACAATCCCCAGTGCAACAGTCTCACCACATTATTATGGCTTTCAGTATACAGTCCTTCTGCCATTAGTGTGTCGCAACCAACAACAAGGTGAGTGACTGTTTCCAATTTGGTTTTACCAAACCTACATTTGTCTGTTTCTCCCACATGTTCAATGGACTTTGTAAATCAATATGTATGTAGCCCATTATCTTGGGCTGCCAATATTAACCTTTCATTTCTTGGTTTGAATTCGCTCCTCCTTAACCATTCCTGCATTTTCAGTGAGACCAGAGTGATGTCACCACGGGCATGTACTAGCTTGTTTATCCATCGGTGTCAAGTGGCAAGCAGTCACTCAGGGGAGTGTCTTCAACCTAGTCTTTTCTTCTCCCGTTGGTATACCTGTACCTTGTATTCGGTGTTCTAGTGTCGGTCGAGATGATTCTCAGCCACTGTCCTGATTAGTCTAAATCCCTTTAATATTATATAAAAATAAATTTAAAAGAAAGTTTTAATTAAAGTGAGGACTTTATTATTCTATTGGTAGACTTATCTACTGAGGCACTTCCTCAGTCAATGCATTAGATGTTTGAAGGTTATGTCTGTTTTGCAGTTTTCTTGATCCTGTTGAAAGTGTTTTTTTCTTAATGTATTTTACCCTTCCCTCCTCCTTCTGACATTGTAGTAAGATGCCAGTTTAAAGAAGGGACATAGGCCCTCCAGTTTTCAAAAAATAAGGCAAAGAGTAGATTATGATTGTTTTTCATATCTCACAGATGCATGATACTCCATTTATCACCCTGTTCTTATGAAGACTGATTGTTTAAAATGGGCTAGGATCATAGCTCTCAACCTTTCATCTATAGAATGTGGAACATTACCTTTCAAAATGTGGAGCAAATGGGTAAAATGTGGAGCACACACTAACAACTTACTAACAACTTCAACTATGAAGCTCACATGATGATTAAATGTATTATTTTATATTTATTAAGCATTCTTTTGATGAATTAATATGATTCAATATTATTTCCCATGGATATCAGTAAACATCTTATCACTGAATGTGTGGCAGACCCTTTCAATGTAGAATAATGAGGAAGGTGGACATTTTCAGACTCAAAACAAACATTCCTCTTAATAAAGTACACTTGGGAGGCATGTCTGTGATCTCCTTGTTGGTAGCCTTGGTCTGTTTTTTCTCAATAAATAAATAAATAATATTAAATAGCTATGTATATATATCTATATCTATTTATCTCGCTCTGTGTGTGTATGTCTGTGTGTGTGTGTGTGTGTGTGTGTGTGTGTGTGTGTGTGTGTGTGTGTGTGTGTGTGTGTGCGTGTGTGTGTGTGTGTGTATATATATATATATATATATATATATATATATATATATATACATATATATATATATATATATAAAATATACGTGTGTAAGATATACACACACACACACACACACACACACACACACACACACATATATATATATATATATATATATATATATATATATATATATATATATAATGTATTACTTTCAGTAGCTGCCATTTCCTACTTCCGTATAAGCAATTATAGATAATATAAGTTTCATTAACTTGGGAACTGGAGGACAGACATGGGTCGATATAAGTCATTTTACTTAAATCTTTGTAGATTTACATTTCTAGTATTGTGCCATCTCTGAGGTGTGCAGAGGCATGTGAAGATAACTGCAATTAAAAGTCAGAGTTACGGCTAACTGGTTGAGGGAAGGCATTAGACTGTAATTTCAACAATAGTAAGCACCGCACTATAGCTGTTCAGAATTCCTCTCTTTCTTTAATTAGCAGTGGTGCTTTAATGCACAGTTTTATGGTAACTGTCTTTCTCTTCATTTTTTAATCTTGGCTGATGAGGTGCTTTGAGACAGTTTCAAGTTAAGGTGTTATTTATTTTCATTATGGAATTTTTGCTGGCAGCAAGGCATTGTCTTTTAATAACTACGGAGAACCAGCTTAATAGAATGAAGGCAGTGAGAGATGGGGTTCTTACCTATGTTGATAATAATAAAACATTATTATTATCACTAATAACGACACTAGAACACACACACACACACACACACACACACACACACACACACACACACACACACACACACAGACATACACACACAGAGCGAGATAAATATATATTTCAGCAAGCACAGAGTGCTATTATAACTCCATACAGCCTCATTGTTTAGTATTTGTCAGCATTTTTTTGCCAGACTCCAATTACAGGATTCAAAAAAATAGGTATATAAATAAGTAATATTTTAGCCTTGTTCTATGTTGGAGCAGGGGCAGCATATTAAATCAGGTCTAGTTAGTTGTATTCTCCATGATAATTTTCAATCACTGTGGAGCTAAGATCAAATCCGGGTAATCTATTGAGTTGCCTCGCTCAATAAAAATAAATACAACATCAAGCTCAGCCTTAGAATGGTTACAGTTAACCTCAGCCACTTAAAAATGTAATTACACCTACAGAACAGAGGTTCATTTTTGTAGTGCACTTATCTCTTAAGTTAACCATTTAGGCAGTTCAGAAATGTTTTATGGAGTCATATACTAAAGGGAACCATGGGCACTACTGGATTAGAGAAGTAATTCAATTCTTGTTAAGTGAGCATTTTAGTTTAGGATTCATTTATTCCACACCACTAATTTTTTCTTTCTCCTTGACTAGTTCTATAACCCTACAGTTGTTAAAATCTCAATAGGTAAGAATAACTGCAGAGTGTGAAGACCTGTTTCATGAATTAGAATCTTGTGGTAGTCAAGAGAGTGTGAATGACAGTTGAACTAGATTCCTTTCAATCAGCTAAAGCCCTGGCTAAGAAGAGCAGATAAACATCTCAGAACACTGCTGAAATTACACTGGAACTGGAAGTCCAACCACAAGTTGTCATTCTAGTCCACATCCCAGGGAAATCAGGTTATGAATCCCCCTTGATGAGGGACATGGACAGGGGAAGTTATAAAGAATGACACACAGGGAAGAATACCACTTTCTGGAATCTCTTCCAGATGCCAGCTGGGGTAGGTTATTTGATTTTGTTTTAAAAAAAAAGGGTTTGGCTGCTCAGCAGCTCCAAGGAAATTGGGATCTTACAACACTTCACAGGTGTACATCTCCTCCTTAATCAAAGCAGGATAATCGGTTCAAGGGTTTGGGGTCAAACAGTAGGTGTTTTAAGTGGTAATTCTAATGCAGAATCTAGGATTCCAATTATGTCACTACTAATACCACTAGTAGCCAACACTTTTGATACTTCAGCGACAGATGGGAATCCCCCTGAGTAACATTCTGAATGCCATTAAGAACAAAATCATTAAAGGAGAGGAGCTATACATATTTGACCTGGCAGTCTCTGATGGGATACAATGGTTAATTGAAGCCAAAAAGTCATGCTTCAAGGATTTAATGGCTGCATTGGCTACCCTAAGCAAATTATTGAACAATAAACAGTCCTCCAAAAAACTAGGACTCTTGGACAGCAAGTTTCTTAATATGAATGACTGCCTTTATTGAAAATGACTTCCACTCGGCTTTGCCTTTGATTTTTTTATCTAATGACTTTTAGGGAAGCACATCATATGGGTGAGTGGGGGGGGCATGGTTAGGTTATGTTCAAAGGTTCAGGAAATTAAAGGCAGCTAATAAATCCATAAAGTGGGATTAGTGGCATCCTGATGCTTGGTTGAGCACCATGCTGGGCAGTTCTTCTTCAAGTAATCTGGATAAAAATCCAGATTCTCAAAATAAAAACATGCTGGGCTTTTAGCAGTGGGAAATATCTTTGGACTGCTTGCTGTAATTTGCACACATGTTCACACTACAGTAAATTCCATCCAGCCTTTAATTGCTGGCAGAAGCTAAGTCAAGACAGACTGACTTAAGGAATACACAGTAGCGATACATTTTTCCCATGGAAGCAGACAGGACCCCATTTGGGCACAGGTTCCTTTCAAGACAACAGAGGTTTTCACTTCCCTACAGGGTTAACAACAACAACAAGTCAGCACACTAACACATTAAAGTTGGAGTACTCACCCAAGAACTTGAATTCTACAAAGACAGAAAGGCAACATTGATGTTGGACAACCCATATGTCACAAGATGGGTTGCAAACTGGCTCAAGGACAGAACCCACAGGGTTAGAGTTGCTGGTGCCATGTCAGACTCTAAGCCGGTCATGAGTGGTGTCCCACAGGGCTCAGTCCTGGGCCCCCTCTTGTTCGACATTTATTTTTCTAAAGTGCAGGCAAACATAAGGGGATTGTGGCTGACAAAATTTGCAGATGACTGCAAACTGGGCACCATAATTGACACTCCATCAGACACAGACATCCTCCAGAGAGGTCTCATAGAAATGGATAACTGGTGCCAGAGCCATGGCCTTAAGCTAAATGCCAAAAAATGTATAGTCATACCCTTTGGGAAAACAAGGTAACCCCTAATTACCACATAGGTGGTAATCCATTAAACACGGAAGAAGTTATCAGGGACCTGGGGACCCAAGTTGACAGTAACCTCTTTGACACTCACATTGCCAAAGTGGTTAGGAAGACCTTTTACATTGCCCACCTGATCATGAAGGGATTCACATCCAGATCAGGAGAGGTCATTGTACCCATGTACTCTTCACTTATCAGACCAATGATTGAGTACAACGCCCCATTCGGAATGTACCTTACCCGACACCTGCAGCAGTTGGAAAGACCCCAAAAGTTCCTCACCAAAAGGATAAAGGGGCTCAAACATATGTCATACGCTGCCCGACTGAAGAAACTCCAGCTCTATTCAGTCGCATACCGTCTGCTTAGAGGTGATCTGTGCCTGACATACAAGGCCATGTCCAACCCGGAATTAATGGACATGCTCCACCTCAAAAATCCAAATCCACCAGAGCCATGAGAGCAAGAGACTTAAACCTCAACACGGATATAAATAGGACGTGCTGGAGGGACAGATTCATCACCCAGAGACTCCCTACACTATGGAACAGAATCCCAGTCCATGTGAGGCAGAGCCCCTCACTGACTCTGTTCAAGAGAAATCTTGACGAGTGGATGGGAGATCGTAGGTTTACCCCGGGAATCATCTCTGTGTCACTGCTGGACAGAGGCACAGCAAACTAATGGGTATAGTATTCTCATCCTAAGGGGTGGTGAAAGCCACACACACTCTGGCTAGGTTTATAAATGCCCTAGGGCAGATAGCCTAGTATGAACCTATGAACCTATGAACCTATGTAATAGCATGGGTTTTATCAGGGTTGTTCACTAAAATCCAATGCTTTAATAATACTATGGTGAAGAACTTGAATTATGCCTTTAGGAAGAGCAGCATAGCATTAAGTATCCATAATGATGAAATACAAGTGGGAACGGTGATCAGCCTATTTATTTTTTCACCCTAGGATGAATTTGTGACCTTGACCATAGGTGTAGTTCCAAAGAAAAAGTATGGTGAATTTCACATAATTCATTACCTCTTCTCCTCACTTGAGTTATCATTTGACTACTTTTTTAAAAGGATGCCACATGGGTAGAATTTGCTACTTTGGATGATGTGGCAGACTTTATTAGGACTTTTAATTTGCTTTGACTGGGTAAAATTGATATTAAATCAGCATTTTGTTTGTTCTCCATTTAAAAGCAGGACTGGCCAAGGCTGGGATTATCATTCCAAGATCATTTGTATTTTTTTCAAGGCCATGCCAATAGGATGTGCCACTGCCTGTGCTATTTTTGAATCACTTAACACAGCCTTTCACATATGTTGGCAACAAAGGGTTATGAATCGAACTTCAGTTCATTACTTCAATGACTTCCTCATAACTGGGGAAGGTGCAGCAGGTGCCAGAGTAGGGATGGACAAATTCATTGAGTTATGTAATCTTGGACAAGGATAAGATAGCAGGCTCAACGTAACTCCATTACATTCAAAGGTTTAAAACTGATGTTAGTCTGTTAAGCTTCCCAATGACAAGATGCAGTGCTTAAAGTTAGCCATTGATGAATTCCTGGGAGAGTCCAAATCCAGAGTGAGTGATATTACACTGCTCATGGATTCACTTAATTTTTGCCTGTAGAGCAAGTCTCCCAGGCAGAAAATTCACAAAGTCTTTGTCTAATCCTATAAAAGGAGGGCAAAAGAAACAGCCTTCGGTCTATTGAAAAGTATAAAAGATGATTTTTTGCATTTATAGAAAATATTTTAGGTCAGTTCAGTGGGGTCACGCTATAGTAATCCATTTGAGTTTCTTCAGACTCCCTTCAGCTGTTCACAGATGCAGCAGCCAGTACAGTAATGTGTGATAACTTTGGGGACAGACAGACGGTTTGCAGCTCATTGGCTATTTTCCTGGCCTGAGTCAGTCAGGAAACACGTAACATTTTTTGAAATCTTTGCTATCTCAATTGTGGTGTACATTCAGCAAGAGTATTTTAAGGACAAAAAAAAAAAACATGCCATTGTTCAGATCCTTATAAGTCATACCTCTCAAACTCTTAGAGGATGAAATCTGGGCAAAGCTATAAATAAAAGTGAGACAAAAGCCCAACAATAGGGAAAATGTTTAAATATTGCTCTTACAAACTTAGAAAGATGATAGAATAACAGGTTTTGCATTACCATGAATTTTCTGAAGGATATGAAGTCTGAAACTCAAATGTCTGTCATTATATTCTAACTTCAGTCTTTAATGATTTGCCACTAATTTGCCAGAAAACCACAGTTTTATGAAAAATGGACCAAATGGCCAAAATCTGGACAGTCTGCGAAAATCTGTACAGTTGAGAGGCATGTAAGTAGAGTCGCCTAATAAGTCGACTTCAGTGTGTTTTCAGGCTGCTAGTATTACTTAGTTTGGAAATCAACCTCACATTTTCTGCTAAACATCTGTCTGCTGTTCAGAATGATATAGCTGTGAGCTTATCAGGTCTCAAGATTTCAAGGTTTTGGTCACTGGCTCCAGAGGCTCACTATTTTCCCACACTAGTCCCTTTGCTAATATGGCTCCTTGGTGAACAATGATGTTGACTTTATTGGGCAACGCTTGGGCTGTAAACACCAGGAGATCTTACGTTTTTGCCTCATCAAAATTTAATATCTTTGATTTGAATTTACCAATTAAAGATAGATGCTGGTTACTCTGTATATTGATTCATTACATTTTACATAGGTGAGTCTTAAGTGACTCCCCCAGCTCCCTACATATCCAGGTTACTGCTCTAGGTTGGTCAGCAAAATGCTTGGGCCTACCCAGTTTTGTTCAGCACTTGGGGGTTATCAATAGATTATGGAAAGGATGGGGTTACATGAATGTCAGCTACAGAGATTCTAGAAAACCTATAGGGGCTCAGTTATTTACCTGGCTTTACAATGAGCCTTCAGAAATAGTAAATTGCTGTAGTCTCTGAAGTTGTGGTAATACATTTTTTTGTCTGTTAGTTCAGTTAAGAAAATCCAAATCAGACCAAAGTGGGTGTGCCATTAAATTTCCTTATGTTAATCAGAAATGTTGGCTTCCTGCCCTGTTCACTTGGCCATAGAAACACAAAAAAGTTTAGGCAAAGTCTCACATCAAGAGCTAGTATTCCGGCAACCTAATAGTCAGCCTTTGACAGTTTCAGACATCAATGGAATGTTAAGAAAAGCCTTGGTTTGCCAGGGGTTAAACTTTTTCACTCATTTAGAAGAGGGAGCGCATCTGATTTGGCCAGGGATGAACAATTGGTAGAGCTGATAAAGAGCTCAGGTAGATGGAAATTAGATGCCTTTCTATGTTATATTAGATGATTAAAAAATGTTACATGCTCCTTTTAGGTCCATGCCTGATCTTGGTCATCGACCACTCATTTATATATAGAGCACCCTGCAGAGTATCCATCAGACTTGATGACATGAATCTTGGCCTAGATCCTACTCAGGGGACCGTAGAATGGCTAGGGTACCCATGTCTCTCATGGCTTCAGTTGTTGCTGTCTTTTAAGACTTTATTCACCTTCAACAGGGTACCTAATACTCTAATAGGCCATCTGGGTGGCAACTACCCTTGTTATATACCACAACAGATTCTGCTTAGTAAATTCTTGGCTGAATTAGCCATTTTACATCAAAAGTTCCCATTCATACACACAGGATGACCATCCATTCTACCAATATTGACATTGACCAGTGCCTGCAAACCAGCAGTAATTGGATTTATCTGATGATTTCTGAGTTGTAGAGTAGCCAGGGCATCCAAACAGAAGTTTTGCTTTTTTTCTGTAATAAAGCATCCTAACCTGCATGAACCTGATCTGGATGTCTGTTACATACTGACTACATTCACTTGATTGACATGGGCTAATATTTATTCAATTTGCAGCTAGCCTTTCATGTTTAGAAAATAATTGTAATAATTGTTTCAATTATTCATACACCTGAATATTCCATTTGTAGTTGATTCAGAAAATGGGGGGGGGGGCAGCATGTAGAACATTCTTGGTTAGTGAATGCTGTTGTAACACCCCCCTTCACCCCCCTTGTTTTTCCAAATCTCAGACAGTTGTTATTCCACAAATGGTGGAGAATCTTGATAAGCAAAGTTAGGAGTCATGTTGGAACTGAGGAGGCACTATATACACCACCTAGATGTTGAAAGGAGCTGGCCAGAACAGGTGTGGGGGGGGGGCTGCCAATCAGCATTAATGGAAACAGCTTATTTTGGTATTAAACTTACAGTTTGTAGTTAGATATTTGAATGTTCATTACTTCAAACAGTTGCAGAATTTATGTACTGGATTCTTCAATAAACAGTCAGAATACATACGGTTGTAACTGATATTTATTAAGGGAAGGGAGGTCTTTGTTAGCAACTACTAATATCACTAGACAATCATGTAACCAAAGAGGGGAGTAAGGGGCTGCTTGAGACTGTGAGAAGGCAGATCTGTTTTCCCTTCACATGAGTGGGGCATAACTAAAGGCAGAAACTGATATCTGCCACTTCTATCTAATCTAAGAGCAATTCATTTATTCATTGCTGAAGGTAATGATTTTGGATTAGGTGGAAGCTACTGGACTCCGGATCAAAGACAGCAGTAATGCACAGTAGAAAAGTAATACAGACACATGAAATACTATTCACAGCTCACAGTGGTGAAAATTCATGAAGAATCAATTTTATTTATTTATTTATTTATTTATTTGCAGTTGGTTTACCAGGATAGTCCATTGGGTCAAATAACCCGTTTTCAATGGAGTCCTGAGGAGAAAAGCTCCAGAACTAAGTATGTTACAAAAAGTGATTCATACTAGTTGTACAAAACTGTAACAAATTACAAATTATATAATAATCCAAAGTATTTTTGACACCAGTAAACAATTTCAAATGAACACAGAAGAAATAACTATGAAAGAACATTAGATAAAATTAATAGATTATAGATTATAAAGAATAATGCATGAAAAATTTTGAGTTTATACCATATTCAAAATACTGAATCAAGTTTCTGAGAAATAACAGAAATTTATGAAGGAAGTACTTAGGAGGTGAGGGCTAGTGCAGTTTTCCCTATAATATGAAATGATAATGTATATTAGTTATGAGTAAATAATCAGGAAGAATGCATGAGGAATCAAGGCAAAGAAGGAAGATGGCAATTGCAAGTAAATTAGCTATGTGGGGTGGGAGCAAGAGCATTCCCACTTGGATACTAGGTGGGAATGAAGAGATCTTTTAAAAATAAAGTGGTTGGGGGTGGTGCGGATGGATGATGGTAGAGAGTTCCAAAGGCGGGCAAGGACAAAAGATAGAAGATTTTTCCCTGGGGGATGAGTGGGTTTATAGATTTCTAATAGATTTTGATTGTTGGACCTCAATATTCTATCAGGAAGGTGCATTTTAAAAGCTGATGAAAGGGAGGGACAGAGAGAGGAGTTGAAAATGAGTTTGTGAGCAAGAGTTAGTTGAGTGTATGTGAGATAGTTAGGAAGCTCTAGCCATTTTAGTATATGGAGAGAGGAACAGTGGTGTGAGGAGGACTTGTGGTTGGTAGCAAACTTGGCGATTTTGTTATAGCAAGAGGAAAGTTGGGTTTTTAGGGAGGACTGTAGATTAGTTAGGAGTGGGGCTCCATAGAGAAGGGAGGGGATAAGAAATGAAGTAGAGAGAGTGATTTTGGCAGCAGGTGTGAGGTATTTATTTTGCCGGTACAGCATACCACGTTTTTGATGGGTTTTTTTATATTTAGCTGTAGGTGAGAATTAAATTTGAGTTGGTTATCAATTTGGACCCCAAGTAGCTTGGTCTCTGTCACTAGTTCCAGAGGTGAATTATTTTGACTAGTGATAGAGAATGTGTTTGTGTTGAAGGAGACAGCTTTAGAGGGGGAGAATAGCATTAATTTGGTTTTGGAGGCATTGAGAGCAAGATGATTTCTTTTCATCCACTGCTCAGTGGTTATGAAAGCTTCTTGGGTCAATTTTAGGAGTGAGGGGATAGAAGAGGCAGAGCATATAATAGTGGAATCATCTGCGTATTGGATGATGTCTGAGAAAGGAATAGAGTTGTGGAAATCATTTATAAATATATTAAAGAGAAGGGGATGCAGTATGGACCCTTGGGGTACCCCAGTAGGGGTATTTAGAATTGAGGAAGTGGCTTTTTTCCATATTACTGCTTGATATCTGTTAGATAAGTAGTTGGAGAACCAGTTCAATGAGGAGGGAGATAGGTTAAGTCCTGAGAGTTTGGTTAGTAGCAGGTTATGAGAGATAGTGTCAAAGGCCTTAGAGAGGTCGAGTAGTATGGTAGAAACAATTTGGCCAGAGTCACATGCTTTGTTAACAGTTTGAAGGAAGGAGAGGAGGGCAGTCATAGTGCTGTGATTAGGTCTGAATCCATGTTGTGTGGGAGTTAGTAGGTGATTTTCTAAAAGGTAAGGAAGGAGTTGAAGATGAATACATTTTTCTAAGATTTTAGAGATGGGAGACAGGATCGCAATGGGGTGGAAATTAGTAACATTGTTATTGTTGCCCCCTTTGTGCAAAGGGATGATGTAGGCCTTTTTCCAGATTTGGGGTACTGTACTTTCTAGGATAGAGCGGTTGATTAAAATGCTAATAGGGTAGGAAATTGCATCAGCAGCTATGCTAAGAAAGTAAGAAGGGATGTTATCAGGAGCATTAGTACAAGGCTTCAGTTTCAGAAGGAGTTTCTTTATAGTGGAAGTGGGTATAGGTTTGAATGAGAAAGAGGGAGAGTGTGTGGGGGGGAGTTAGGGGCAGATGAAGATAATGAAGTAGTTAGAGTAGGAGAAAAAGTGGAGGGAGAAGAGTTGGTAAATGGAGATGTGGGGGTGGTGGCGGTGCTGGGTGGAGTGCTGGGGAGAGAGGGTGGGGGAGTATTTGAGAGTGTAGTGGTGTTAGAGAAGGATGATGTTAATTTGGAAATGGATTCAATGAAAAAATAATTAAATTGTGTAGCCAGATCTAGGTCAGGAGCGTTTGGGTCTGGGGTAGGGGTATTTTGTTTACTAGGGTTGAGGAGAGTAGAGATACCTTTCCAGAATTTCTGAGGGTTTGATTTACTGCTATTTTGGAGTGTGGAGAAGTAGTTTTGTCGATCGGAAATTATGAGGTTTTTTACCCTGTTTCGGAGAATTTTATATTAATTTTAGACTAGGGGGGATTTGTTTTTCTGGTAATGTGCCCAGACTTTATCTCTGTGTCGCATGGATGCTAGTGTATTTTTGGACAGCCAGGGGGCTGTTTTAGTTTTAATTCTTTTAGTCCTTAAGGGTGCATGAGAATCAAGTATTTGTAGGAAAATTGAGTTGAAGTGGGCAACTGCGTTGTCTAGAGATAAAGTTTTTAGGCAGTTCCAATTTATGGATTTTAGAGAGTTTGAGAAGCTTGTAGGATCAAACTTTTTTTGGTTGCGGATAGTAATACAATTATGGGTACGGTGCAGGAGTAATGGGAGTCGCTGTGTGAAGATGGGTATGTGGTCACCAAGGGGATCAGGTAGAGGACCACTGTCAGAGAAATAGTGGGGGTGAGAGACTAGAATCCAGTCTAGAATACTGCCATTAGAGGGGTTTTTAGAGGGGTATGTTGTGGAGTTGATAAGTTGTGAAAAGTTGTAGAGGTTGATATTAAGAGGGTTTTTAGAGGACTGAATGGAGGCCCAGTTAATATTCATATCACCAAGTATTATTGTTTCATTGCTAATGTTGTTAGAGAGCCAGGAAAGGATATCTTCAAGTGTAGAAATATTCTCTCCTGGGGGGATATAGAGTGAGGCTATACAAATGTGTTTATGTGAGTTAATTTGGAGAGATGTGAGGAGTAGTTCAGCATTTTTGAATTGTGGAATGAGTTTGTTATAGGGGGTAACTGACAATGAGGATGAATATAGGAGAGCTACTCCACCTCCTTTTCTATGGGGCCTGTCTTTTCTAATGATTGAATAGTTTGGCGGAATTATTTCAGAGTCTTTTATATAGGGTTTTAACCAAGTTTCTGAGATTGTTAGGATATCCGGTTTATTATGAACAAGCCAGGCATGAAGGTTTGGAACTATTGAATTATTGTTTTTAGGAAAATTTATTTCAGTAATGTATACCTCAGCATGTATCATTACTACTTATAAAAGTTAAAAAGCAGTCTTATTAAAAGATCAGATTTATCACCTTGTTAATCAAATATCATAATATTTCACTCATTTATTTAGACCATTCATTTTTAATAGAACACATTATAAAAAGGCACAAAAAGCAAAAATCTAATGAGGTAGTTATCAACATACACCATACTGTATTATAATTATATATATATAAATGTATGACTATTAAAACAGTGCCTTCTACATAATTTTACTGTTCATTCCTTTAGGTGTTACTGTAACGTAAGTGTAAAATAAAACATACTTCTTCCAAAAACATATCACCCCATCTAATCTCTCATTTCTGATTCCCTGCACTGTCTCTAAGTTTGCGTTACTTACCTGCTGACATATATTTTTTCTGTTTTGCTGCTTGTTGCAAGTCTACTAAAACTCTTATTACATTTCTGCTCTTGACCCCATTTGAGTTTAGAAAGAAGCCAAGACAATGAACAAAGATATTTGCATGAGCTTTGATGGCATGAGAAACATCTTTAATGTGCATTATAAATCAATGTTTATTTGTAGCAAATCCAAGTGGAATATTGATTAATGTTGTGAAGCAATATCTAATAAACTGTTAGGCCTTCTCTCTCTGAAGTCACTGAGACAGAGCACAGAATCAGTTAAAAGAGAGGAAAATTATGAGTCAGAGATGGATTTTATTACAAGTATCAGTCAATTCCCTTAGGCAGATGCCACAGCAGCAGACCCTGTGTGATGCACAGCTGAATTATACAGTCCCACACAACACTTAATGGTGACCTTTATTCACATTCTTTAACCTGCATAATTACACAGTCATTTTTTTCCAGAAAGCTATAGAGCCTCTCATTGAAAAAATGTAGCTAGTGATAGTTAATGAATCTGCTTCTCAAAAACTAAGCATGACAAATTTGGAATGTTTCAAAATTAATTTTACACTTATAAAGCACATTGGTTTCTGTGGCACAAAGCTTAAAATAAGCTGAGGTGATCATTAAATTGAAGCAGCAGATAGTGCTATAAAGCCTAAAATGTTTGCACAAGAATGTAACCCAGTAATGAAGAAGGTTTAAATGTGAATCCTGTCATCCAGGAAAAGAAATCATAATTCTAATTTTCGAGGCACATCTGTACTATCTCTCTATGTTCCTTTTAGTGTAAGCAGTCACTTTTGTAGTAATGAATAGCATTAAAAGACCTGCTAGGTTACATATTAAACTGATTTTCATCAGCTATTATCACGTCCTATATTCCTGATATATATTCAAAGTAGCTTATGCATTGTCAGACATTTCCAAAATAATTCAGATCCCATTGCATTGTTGCTGCATACGCTGTGTCCACACTTATTAATGAAGCACCCTACCCTCCCTGACAGTTATACAAAGAAGAGCTCCCATCTTCATGCAGATTAAATTCAATCAAGTTTATTATTATGACCTTAACTTCTTCTGCTTATAAGAACAGGCAATTGCAGAAGGGGGATAGAAGTAGGAATGTACAACAGACTAGGAGTTTATTGATTCAGCTTGGGTCATGCCATATAAGTGTCACCTGTGATCAGTTTTCACTTCTTCCTTTATACACCCTAAAGAAATCTGTGCAAAGGTTGTGGGAAAAGTGCTCTTACCTTCTCAAATATCAACAAGCAACTAATAGCCCTATAAAAACAAATGGGATACAAGAATAATACAATAATTTACAAGAGGATATAGTTACATGAAACAAAGGGATTGTCATTTAAAAAGCTCAAAGGAAAACCACATTAAACAGGTAGACATTGCATGCCAAATGTCTGAGCCATCCTTCTAGAGAAATCTTCACCCGATTTTTGGTAAAGTTACACCTTTCCTTTCCTGTACTACCTCAACTTTTTCAAAAGTGGGGACTACATTTTTTATGTTGCTTTACTTTAGGGTAGTAGACTGGTTAACCCCCTCCCCAAGTGCTTTAATTCAATGGTACAACGTTCTAATCAATCTGAGTGGCACACCTTCCTAGCAAAGTAGGTCTATATATGCATCTCATGACTCATTAGCAGTTTCATGCTAGAATGATAATTATATCCACTAGGCTGGTCTTATGCAATTTGGAAACAACCTTCTAAAGACTACCCTAATGAGCTGATTTTACACCTTAGGAAACAATACCTGCTTGCTTTTACAGTTTCATATCCATTTACTTACATGGTCTGGTGCAAGTGTTGTTCTAATAAGTTCAGAGACAACAGAATATACATGATCTTGTCTTCCTTTTTTGCTGTCGATCAAGAACTCACATCTTGTAGTTTTAGATTAATAGTATACAGGCAGGTGATTTTATTTTACTATACATTTACTGAGTATCTGTTTTATATAATGTGACAGGGTAATACAGTTGTGATTTTTGCTTCATCTCAAGTTTAATTCTCAGCTGGGTTGCCTTCAGTGTAGCGTTTACATATCATAGTTATAACTGTGTGTATTTTCAGATATATTACTTGTTTCTTCCCATATACTAAACGGATGATTGCAAGTGACTTTGTGATACTAAATTAGTCCTATATATGCTTTCAGCATGAATGCTTGAGTTTGCGCTCCCTGAAAATGACTGCCATTCTACCCAGAGAAGGTTTCTGTCTTTTGCTCACTGCCTACAAATTTCCACATCCAGTGAATCTGAAACAAACATACAAGGTGGGGTAAATGGATGGATAATACATTTCATACATGTTCAGTATGTTTTGTGTGCTGTGCATTGTACAGTACAGTACAGAGTGTAGTGCAATGCTGTGTTTGGTATATGGTGTCATGTATATATAGTCTAGACAGACACTGTATTGTGGTGCTCTTTGTTATGATACATTATACTATCTTATATTATATTAAATTCCTGCAATGCACTATGTTTGTATGGTGTGCTGTGTTATGTTACAATATGATGCTGTGTTATGTTAAGCTGGGACATTATACTACGCCACTCTATACTCTGTACTGTGCAACTTTACACAGCTTTTTTTCTGTGATGCACCATAGCTATGCTATGTTATGTTACATTATATGCTATATTATACAAGCCCAGTGTAGTCAGAGCAAATAGTGCTTATAAATGGAAGAAAACTTCCATATCAGCAGCAGAAATGTGGTCTGGTATGTCTCAGCAGCTATCAGTAAATTTTGGGATGCAAATGATGGTATTTTTTTTTGTTTGTGCTAACAGTGTTACAGAGCAATATTGAAATTCGGTACTTACATGTAGGTCTGTGCATTTTCTGGAACAATAGAACATTTCCTGCAATGAAGATGTATAAAATATGACAAAAGTGCATATTTAGAGGGGAGAAGACACTATAGGCTAACAGGGTACATTTCTTACTCCAATGTGAGGACATGGGCATTAGTGAAAGAACAGAGGTGCTACAACAGCTGGGTGTAAGGTAGTGCAGAGACCTGAGACTATACATGTAATGTCTTCATATACCAATGTGTTCATCCCGCAGGAACACACTTCCTTCCTATTGTCGTTATCCTCTTTATTGCATAGTCGTTTTATGTTGTAGTTCAACTTTGTCTTCTTCATAATTTTTACTTATTTTTACTTTAATTCTTCCTACTTATAGTTTTGTTCTAATTCTATTGCTGTTACATATTTTGTTAATGTTTTTTAATTGCTCATTTTTTTACTACCTGTCTTTAATTTTGCATAACGGTGCCTCTGGGACTCTGTTTTATTTATTATTATTTAATATGTTGTTACTTTATTTTAATATTGTTAATTCTTACTTCTTTGTATGTATAGTGGAGCTTTTCTCCCCAGGCCTCTGCTGAAAAAGGGATTTTGCTCAGTCGGACAATCCCGGTTAACAAATGTCAAATAAATAAATAAATAAATAAATATAACATGAAAGCAATGCTAGTCCGTGGTATTGGCCAACACTGCAATACACTACTGCATTGACCATGAACTACCACATTATAAGCATGTAAAGATGAAGGACATACATTTGCATGCATAGTTGTGTATGCATGTACTGGTGTGTGGGTGAGTGTGTCTGCATGTCTGGGTGTGTACGTGTGTATGTACACATACAGTTCACGTCTGTGGTAGGCAGGACACATACTGGAGATGACAGTGTTAATGGTTGTGAGCAACTATTTTGTTAGGCATATTTGAAGGTGTTGACTATGTGAATGAATTATAACGACAATGTGAATCAATTATTAATATGATTGTCCTACTCATTGAGCTAATTTATGTGATGTTCTTCTGTTTATGCAAAATAAGTACTACCACTGTATTTAATATAAAGTCCTCAGTATACAATACTACCCTTTGAAAGGCCATGCATTATGAATAATAGAAAGAATGCATCCATCTAAACCATGCAGACTACATTGTGACCTGGCTTGTGTGTGTGTGTGTGTGTGTGTGTGTGTGTGTGTGTGTGTGTGTGTGTGTGTGTGTGTGTGTTTGGCAGACCAGCATATGAAGCTGAAGTGAAAAGTATTTATTGGGTCACATATCTGGATCCTGGGAGTTATTAATTGTTATTAATTTCTCTCCATCCCATTCCCTTTTACATGTTTTGTGTCATTCCCAAAAGACCAGACTACATTTCATTTCACCTCATAAAGTTCTGGAAATATTTTGTCCTTCCTAACTGCCCAGCCACACATTTTTGCATACTGCCTCTCTGTTCATGCTTGGGCACCAGTGCTATCCTCCAACATTAAGTGGGTTTAACTTCATTACTTGCTCATTGCTCTTGTACCTGATACCATCTTATACTCTTTCCAACTACTCTTCTATTTTGAACTTCCCATGTATTCCACATTTCTTCCTTGTTACAGATCTATATGACAATTAATTATTGTGGTGTCCAGTTCTTCTATCCTGCCTTCTTTGTTTGCATTTTGCCCTAAACCTCTGGCCCTTACAATTCTACAGCCCTTCGCTTCTAACCCTTGTCTCACTTAAACTCAATTTCAACATTAGTATTTCTAAAGACCTTTCTCTGTACTCTGCACTCCCAGATTCGTAGCATTGTCTCCAAACACCATCGTTTCCAAGTACAGAAATTATTTAAACATTTTTCGCCTGTTCTCCCTACTATATTATTTCATGCTTACCATGTGATAAACATCACAAACTATGTTTGGGTAGAAAAGCACTTGTGTTTACTCATTGATTTATTTATATGACTTTTTGTAATTTAATTTCCTTTATTTTATTTAAACTTGGAATAATATCTGCAGTCAGATAAAATGTTTTCAGAATTCTGAGCTTGCATACCAAAGACGTATGGCCAGTGAAAATAATCACAGACATAAGAATCCTTAAAATAACAAGTCTGTATGTTAAGAAATTCACTTTAGTAGCCTTTTGAAACAACCGGGCAGATTTTGAATCACTTCAACATTTTCTACTTTTTTATTCCTGTTACAAGTAATAACTTTATGATATTGGTAGAAAACAATTTATGTGGCAAGTAATATAAATTCTAAGTTTATTCAAAACCCAGTTTAGCAAGGATAATTTATTACATTTTTTGCACA
Source organism: Protopterus annectens (assembly GCF_019279795.1). Taxonomy (NCBI): domain Eukaryota; kingdom Metazoa; phylum Chordata; order Ceratodontiformes; family Protopteridae; genus Protopterus; species Protopterus annectens. The sequence goes on from NC_056734.1 coordinate 781,465,038, forward strand.
CACACACACACACACACACACACACACACACACACACACACACACACACACACACACACACACACACACATACACACACACACATACACACCAATACCTAAAGAGGTCAGTGGTAAAAAAACATAATTGTACTAAATGTTATGTATTTTATTTTACAGCCATAAGTTTATTGTAAAGGTGTGTTCTTCCTTATATCATCAATGAGTTTGAGTCAAAACAAATAAAATGCAAGCATCGTCATTTATTAATCATGTTATCATGCCAGCTCCAGTGACATAGGACGATAAAGCCTTGACTATGGTCCAGAGGACCCAAGTTTGATTACTGGCTCAGGTGCTTCACGGATCTAACAGAGAAGGATGTGTATGACAATGCTGGGAGAGTACAGGATGGAGCAGAACAAGTACTTCCACAATGCCACAGGGAAGGAAGAGTGGTACTGCATATGCATCCTGGGTTGGGCTTTCTTCCACCGACCTAGCATTTGTTTGACCAAGGAGTGTTTTGTGGGTTCCTGGCAGTGATACGAGTAGCATTCTCTCCATTTGAGGTGGTGCAGTTAACTTGCATGCAGGTGAGGACACAAGCATCTATCATAACTGCCTGAATGATGACTCCACCTGATGGATTATACCCCATGCTTCTATGGACATCACACCATGGAAAAATAAATGGGTTCAAGCCCAGCTGGAGAAACTGCATGGTCAGCAGATATGGGGGAGAAGAACACAGAAAAGTAGCATATAATTATGTACCAGGTTAACTTTAGGATATACACATATTACGTGCACACACACACACATACACACACGCACACACACACATACACACACACACAGACACACACACACACACACACCACACACACACAACACACACACTTATATAGCATGTATTAGGAGATGTCTTAGTTAAATATAAAATGTTTTCAAAACATGCATCTAAATCAAACACACACAGTTACTAAGAAATTCTTTGAAGAATGTTTCTTTTTTTTTTTCTTCTTTTTTTTTATTTGGCAAATACTCAAGCCTCAGTCTAAGATCAGGTCTCTCAATACTGATACAGTACATTAATTTCTAATATTTTTCTAACTTATAATTAAACAACTTTTTCAATGGAATTTAAACACACCTTGAGAGATTATCTTCTATGACCTTTCAGGTCTCTGGCAAATGTTGCCATAGGCTGTGCAAATTACGTTGGTTCACAGCAATGTGAAAGTTTCACCTTCCATCTGACCTTCTTTGACCCATAAGTAATAAAACTATTAAATCAGTTGCATTTTCCTAGATTTCAACACCAACATAAGGAATTTCATTGCAAAGTAAAATTGCATAGTAAAGCAAAGTTATATGCTTTATAAACTGCTTCATACACCATTAAAATGCAAACATAGTAGCATCATAAGCCTATGAAAATCATTACTTGGCAAATGTAATTAACCCTTTAAACAAATTGTATTTTACTATATCTACATTACTTACCTAAAGTGAGCAAAGAGCTAAGACCACTTTACATTTCTGATGACACTTATTATTTTTCTTCTTAACATTAAACGATTGAACTCTCCAGCGTAACAGTCTTCTTGATGTGAAGTAGTCAGCATTTCTGATTTCATTATAATTTAGAAAAAAATTCTAATCAATGAAAAATAAATATGTGTAAAACACAAAAGAAAAATAAGTTGAATAATATGGCACAGCGGTATGTGGCATGTTATGTAATATACAATGGAAAGGTTTTGCCTCCTGTTGAAGTGTACCACTCGGCAGGAAGGAGTTAAAATTTGTTATGTAGCACTAAAGAGTTGTACTGAAGCAGAGATCAGAGCAGATAAAGAACACATCGGTGCTAACAGATATATTTTTTTCAGTAGGTAAGATGCAAAAGAAATATAAATTCATTATTTGAACAACCTTCAAATAATGTTGAATATAACCCACAAAAAATATATACTCTATTTACTTTACTATAAAATATAATGCTCTTGCACATTAAAGTAGTTTCAATGTATCCTATTATCTCAAAATTACTTTAAACTACAGACATGTCGCCACATTCACTGTCATGTACATGAGAAGCAAGTCTCAGTTCTCTCCTTACTGACTTACATTAATATACTGATGTGGAATTTAGAGACATCATTTAAACATTCTAATTTATTTTTAAATAATATCATTGCTTAGTAGCAATATGCTATAGCAGTGCCATTCATGAGGGTGGGTGATCACATTTATGCATGTATCAGCAAAGGTAAAAATGTTAAATACATTTAATTTTATTTCAGGAAGAGAAACTTTTCATTTACAGGAAATAAAATGGTGAGTTAGAGGATTAGTTTCACTGTCCTGTGGTTTGTACTGTGTCCTTGTAACCAATTAGCATCTCCTACCATTTGTAAAATATGAATTTTCACTCTCTGCCATAGTATATTGGCATATTATAGCATGGTACAGGCTATTTAATAGAAATTCACCAAACACAGTCATAAGTAGGAGTGCATGTATAATAGGCAAAAGTAAAAACTGTATTTAGCTAGACAATGCAGCCCAGTTATAGGCAAGAATAATATCTATGGAGACATATGTATTTAATGTATAGCAATGACCAATGTTAGGTTATTTGTATGCTTGTATACTCTGCATTGTTGTATAATATTAAGATCTTATGGTGTTTTACTAATTCCTTCAAATAATATCATAACTTCTATAGCTTATCTGCTAGTTTGTTTTCTTTTGCAAGAAATGCCAAAGAGAAAAGGAAAATTGTGGTAATATGTTTTCACCTTGAAATCTGTGTAGACACGGATCTCTCAGTGTAATTCTCCCCTAAAATACCCTTACTGTCTAGACAGATTTTTTTTAACTGCTAGAGCATCTAGTTTGTACATAGCCTAGCATTGCTCATCAAGTTCCTTGTCTTATTGACCTAGTTAATATTTAAATTGTCCTCATTCCTCCCTAGTAGATCAGTAGCCATTCATATACACTTCCTGACTGTCTCCGTGATCTGAGGCATTGTACCAATTGCCTCATGTACACTGACAACTCATTTAAAATGAATAAAATGGATAAAGTTTGCAAGAGGTATAAATACACTTTAATGCTAGAGGCAAAACACTCTCATAAAACCAAAACTAATCCTAAAGAGGTTATCTGTGTCACTTGTGCCATGCCTACTGCATAGGGTAAAGACCCTACACAAATAAAACTACTTATGGTGATGCTCTTACAAGTAACCATCCCACCTTCTTTAAACACTAAGACCTCCTGCACAACACAATCAAAAAGTCTCCTCAGCAGTCATGTAAAAACTCCATTAAAACACCACCCACAGCTATGCATAGTAACACTATATCCAGTGCCTCTACTGCTAAGCACTTAAGGCAAACCAGAGCACAGCCAAATTTCCTGGTCATTGGTGATTCTATAAAGAGGCACACTGATAACCCACTCACCAGACTGAGTAAGAAAAGAGTCACTGTTAGCTTCCTTTCTGGGCTAAGATCCGTTAAGTCACAAAGGCACTCAGGTCATTGAACCACAGATACCAGTATGATTCTGTCATGGTCCGTTTGGGTGGTAATGGCATACATCCCTTGACTATAAAAAGCAAGACATGATTAAGCTTGCTGATCATGTGTTGCAGACAGTTATGAGCCTAGCACTGAGCAGCATGCCCATTATCCAAGGACGATGCCATGTTAGCAACAGAAAATGATTGCTTTTAATAATTGGCTTAGCTTCTGGAGTCAGTCCAATGGGGTATAACATTTGATGGCATGGGAGAGTGTGGTTGATAGACCATGCTGCTTTGCCAGGGATAGTCTGCATTTATCCCCTCTAGGTTTTCAGATATTGGCAAAGACATTGTCCACCCCCCAGAGTGCCTTTTTTAGGCAATGCCAAAGTGATAAATTTAACTGAACCTACAAAGGAATATCTTAAGGTGGCACTGCTCAATGCTAAAAGTCTTAACAAAAAACTCCACTCGCTGCAAGCCTTCCTCTCCCTGGAGAGCATAGACATCTCTGTAGTAACAGAGACAATGTTTAAAGTTATGGTGAGTACCCTGGCAATCTATGGTTATAATGCCTTTCATGTCTTTAGACCAGCTAATACACAGGAGGGAACTAAAGGAGGAGGAGTCTCAGTCCATATTAAAACCAGTTTCACAGCTAGACTAGCTAAAGTATTTGTCCCACTGAAACTCATAGATGTACAACTCACCATATTCAAGATTTCGTACCATATCATTGCAATCTAAATGTCCCCCTCCATGTCCCAGGAAACCTATACTACCTATCTCAATGTACTAGAGTTCCTCACTGTTCAACTCAATATCATTTTCATGAGGGATCTCAACTAACCCTCTATTGATTGGGAATCCTACACCACTTCTGATGCATAAAACCAGCTCACAAACATGGGTGAGTGATGTTCCTTACCCAATGTAATATCCTTGCTCATTAGATCTGAACATAAGGCAGTATTGCTTGAAATAAAAATTAAATTTGGGGATCCAGCGAAACCAAAAACATTTAGGAATGATTCCAAGGCTAATCTCTGTCTACTAAGCAACACCTTGGCTAGATTCCAAGCACCCCCAAACCCAGTAAGCACCATAGAATACACTGAGCTATTTACAAAATCCCTCTACAGCCATATTGATAGCTGTATAGAGCAAGCTGTGCCCACCTGTATTAATATTAAGACAATGAAAAGACAAGCCACCCTGGTGGAATCAATATCAATCAGTTAAATAATAGAAGAAAAAAAAATTTGGCCAAGAGTAGGAGCAGCAAAGCCCAACTTATTAACCCCCCCGACCAATTTAAACAGGCAACTAAGAGGATTAATTAATGCTTTAAAGGCTAAATTTGAAGAAAAAATAGCTTCTCATACAAAGTACAGGCACAAAACCTTCTACAGCTATGTCCATAACCTCAGGGAAATATGCAACAATGTACAGAATTATTGTAAATGGCATTATCCGCACTGAACCAGAGGCCATTGTCAACCTTTTGTTCGACAGGCTCAGCTCAAATTTCACCTCCCACTCCACCATCTCGACAATCCAAAACAAATACCACATACCACAATCCCCCCACCCATTACTAGGGAACAGGTCATCAATGCACTTTCCAAGGCAAAAAATACTGCATCGATGGAGCCCGATAACATTTTGGAATGCTTACTAAATATCATGAACTATAGGTTCATAGGTAGGTACTAGGCTATCTGCCCGAAGGCATTTATAAGCCTAGTCAGAATGTGTTGGCTTTCACCACCCCTTAGATTAGTTCCCTGTGCCTCTGTCCAGCAGAGCCACTGAAGTGATCCCTGGGGTAAAATTTCTGTTTCCCATCCACTCGTCAAGGTTTCTCTTGAAGAGGGTTAGCAAAGAGCTCTGCCTAATGTAGATTGGAATCTTGTTCCAGAGCATGGGAAGTCTCTGGGACAGGGATCTATCCCTCCAGCACGTCCTATTTTTTGTTGTGGTGAGGTTTAGATCCCTGGAGCATGTGGCTCGAGGGGATATGGTTTTCTTTAGGTGGAGCATGTCCATCAATTCTGGGTTGGACTTGGCCTTGTATGTCAGGCAGAGATCACCTCTGAGTAGGCGGTATGCAACCGAGTACAGCAGGAGTTTCTTCAGTCGAGCTGCATAGGGAATCTGCTTGAGGCCAGTGATCCTCTTGCTGAGGTACTTCTGTGGTTTTTCCAGTTGTTGCAGGTGTCTTGTAAGGTACATCCCAAATGGGGCATTGTACTCTATGATGGGTCTGATGAGTGATGCATAGAGGGGTCCAATGACCTCTTTCGATCTGGATGAAAACACTTTTGTGATTAGGTGGGCCACATAGAAGGATTTTCTAACCACTCTGACAATGTGATTATCAAAGGAGAGGTTACTATCTACGTGGGTCCCCAGATCCCTTATTACATTTTCTGTATTTAGGGGCTACCACCTATGTGATAGCTTGTGGGTACTTTGTTTTATCCAAAGAGGAAGACTATGCACATTTTGGCATTTAGCTTGAGGCCATGTTTTTGACACCAGGTATCTGTCTCAGTGAGACCCTTTTGGAGGATGTCTCTGTCAGCCAGAGAGTCAATTATAGCCCCTAGTTTGCAGTCGTCTGCAAACTTTGTCAGCCATAGTCCTCCTGTGTTTGCCTGTACCTCTGAAAAGTATATGCCGAACAGGAGGGGTCTTAAGACTGAGCCCTGGGGAATGCTACTTGTAACCGGTTTAGAGTCAGACCTAGCTCCCACAGCTCTTACCATGTGGGTTCTATTATCCATTAGCCAGTTGGCAACCCATCTCATGATGTAGGGGTTTATGTTCAGGCTGGTGAGCTTGTCTATAATACCTGAGTGGGGAATGGTGTCAAAGGCATTTGCGAAGTCTAGGTAGGCTGTGTGGACCACCTTTTCCTCGTCTATAGCCTTGGTAACTGTCTCAAAGAAGTCCACCAGGTTTAGGAGGCATGATCTGCCCTTAAAAAAGCTGAACTGGGTAGGGTCCAGTGTTTGGAGGTTCCCAATGTCTCTGTTAATGAGATCCATGATGATGTGCTCCATAACTTTGCAGATCAAGCTAGTTAGGCTTATAGGGTGATAGTTCCCGGGGTCCGTTGTGGCTCCACCTTTGTGGAGCGGAATGACCATTGCTGTGCACCACTCTGTGGGCACATAGCCAGTGGAGAAGCTGAGTTTAAACAGTGTGTTTAAGTGAGGGGTTAGTTCATCTTTGAGCTTGTGTAGGACGCAGCCTGGGACACCGTCCGGTTCCACTGATGCCGTGTTTTTGGCTTTGGAGAGGGCTGTTTTAACCTGAGTATCTGTGATTTCAGGGGCACTACATTCTTCTGGTATAGTTATGGGCCCTTTTGGGGGTGAGAGGGTGGTGAAGTTTGCACTGAACCTGTCTGCCAGGATGTTGGCTATATCGGTCGGTTTAGTGTATTTTGTGCCATTCTGCACTAACTCTGAGCAGATCTGAGAATTGCTACTTAGATTCTTGACATAGCTAAAGAATGCCTTGTGGTTATCTTTGGAGTCCATGGAAATTTTTCTTTTGAAGCTAGCCTTGGATAATTTTATGAGGAAACGTAGTTTCTTGCTGATACTGATCAGGGATGTCTTCCCTTCTTGTAATTTTACTCTTTTCTGTACTAGTTTCCTCCTTCTATTGTATAGCTTGTTTATGGCAGGGCTCTAACAGACTGGTTTCCTTTTCTTGGTGGAGTGAGTCTTGGTTTTGTTTGGGATAGCACAATCCATGCATTCTTGTAGGTGCCCGTAGATTGCATTAGTGAAGGATTTTGCAGCTTGGACAGCGCTATGCTTTAGTATGGGGGCTTTGAAACTTCCTACCTCGGTCTTAAGTAACGTGAAGTTTGCTTTTGAAAAGTTTTTCACGGTGGTTTCTTTGACCGGGGGTAGTTGTGGAATGTGGATATCCAGAGTGATTAGTTTATGGTCAGATCTAACCAACGAGGGGTTGACTTCCAGTGTGGAACACTGGTCACCCATCTTGATGATGACCAGGTCCAATATGTTGTCACCTTTGGTGGGGGTGTTGACCAGTTAATCCAGGGTGTTTGAGTTTATAAATTCTAGGAAATGTTGGGCAAGGCAGTTTGTACTTGAGTAGTCCTCCCAGTTAATGTTTGGGTAATTGAAATCACCCAATATCAGGGTGTTTGGTAGGACCTTTATGTTTCCCAGTGTTTCCAGGAATGCAGAATGGGAGTCCTGGGACATGGTGGGTGATCTGTAGCAAGCTATAATTTGAATAGCAGTTTTGTCTGTTGTTAGTTGCCCGTGGATGATCTCTGAAGCATTGTGCTGTGCCACTGGAGATGTGGGTATCCTTGATGAATATGGATACTCCCCTGCCTTTTGTATTTCAGTCTGGGTTTTCTGGCCGAAATGTATGGTATGAGTTGTAGCCTGGTAGTACTGGGGTGCTCTCTGGAGCCTTAAACCAGGTTTCTGTTACTGCACATATATCAATTTTCTCCATACTGAGGAGTTCCTCGAGTGCATGCATTTTGAGGTTTAGACTTCTGGCACTGAGTAGCATTACCCTCAGTTTTTTGTAACTTGTGCTATTTACAGCGGTGGGTTGTCTTTTGAGCCTTGCCCCAAAAAAGGCACTATGGGGGTGGCAAGAGCCTTGGCGAGTATTCAAAAGCCTAAGGAGCCTAAGGATGACAGGTGCAAGCCATCTCTAGTGAAGCAGCATGGCTTGTCGAGCATGTCATCCCAGGCTGACAGACACTGGATCCCCTTTGAATGACATCAGAAGCTTAGCCAATTGTTGAAATTGATAATTTTTTCTCTATACTGTGGTATCATTCTTGGTGAGGGCAGAATGCTACTCAGTGTCAGGGTCATATTGGCTTGGGCTACATGATCAGAGAGCTCATCCATGTCTCTTTTCATGTAGTCCAGGGAGGTACGGCTCAGGTGATTCACACCAACATGGACAATGACAGAGCCATATTTGTACTTGTTCTGGAGTGACCTGAGCGCTTGTGTTATGTGTCAGATCCTGGCACCCAACAGGCAGCTAACAGTAACCTTCTCCTTGTTCAGCCTAGTGAGTGGGACGTCAGTTTGCCTAACTATAGAGTCACCTATTACTAGTGTATTGGGTATGTTATTTTCCCTTAAGGGCTGTGATTGCGTGGCACACTGGTTTTGTGAAGTATGTGTTTCATGGTTTGTGTTGGGGGGTGGAGGTTGCTTGGATGTCTGCTTTAGAGGTCTCTGTTGCTTTTGCAGATTTTTATTTGTAGCCTCCGAGTATGTTTTCGTGTATTTATGTGTATTTTTTGCCGGTGCTGGTTTCATAGGTCTTTGTGAGACTGGTGGTGTGATGCAAGTAATTCCCTTCTCCTCTTGACTGCCTGGTCCAGTCTTGGGTTGAGAGAGCTTAGCCTCCAGTTTGGCTGTATAATTGCATCCCTCGCATGTATTAGTATTAGGTGGAAGGAGGAGAGGGTTGCTGTGTACATGAGGCAATTGTAACATTGCCTCAAAATGCCAAGATTCACCAGTTGGACTGAATAGTACACCTGAAACTGCTCTTTGGACATGCCTGGACAGGTACACTGAACTCTTTTACTGATTGGCTGCTAAGGTCGAATAGAGAGCCTTGTCTTTCTCTACAGTACGGGGGGGGGGGTCTAGTGCTAAGGTTTATTAGTCCTTGCTATGAGTTCTTAGCAAGTGCTGGGATGAGAAGTGAATGGTCTGTGTACTTAAGTTGAAAGTTGATCTAGTTCCAAGGGAAAATTTGAAAAGTAGACTTTGCGGAGCCAGGAATAGTTATACCCTAGCTAACTGGCGCTGTCTGGTATACAAAACCTCGCAAATGCGGGTTTTATAGCAAGGAAATGAAAGAGATAGAAATTAGCCCAAAATGGCCAATAAACTACTAATTTCTGGGCTGAAACCTCTCCTCCAGGGACAGATAGGCTGCTCAAAGCTCCCTCTCTCACAGTGAACAGAGAAACTTCCTTCAATTCATGTAAGGTATGGGCAAACACAGAAACTTGTAACACAGCCCTGAATTCAGCACTAACCTGAAAACTGGACTATATTAGCTTAGAAAGGTGGGAAAACAAATTATTATTTATTTGTTTTTTTTTCAGAAAATAAAGCAGATACAATTAAAAAAAAACTTCAAATGCACAGAAATGGCTATCAAACTTGAGTGTGTAGCCTACAACAGTTAAACAGGTAATTTAAACACAAAAACAGCTTTGTTAATGTGCAGGCAGTAAAATAAGTACAATATGTAGCTGAAACAAGCTTTTTAAATAACAGAAACTCTAGAAAATTGGTGTTTTAGGCAGAATTAGCTAAAGTCAGCAAGAAAATGCAGAAAAATGATACTTAATCACTCCAAAGTCTCTCTTTTGTCTCTCTGCTGCTGTAGAACTCTGCAGGGCACCAGGCAGGAGTTTTCTGAGCTGTATACTAGCACAAAAACCTCGCAAATGCAAGTTTTATAGCAGGGAAATGAAAGAGATAGAAATTAGCCTAAAATGGCCAATAAACTACTAATTTCTGGGCTGAAACTACTCCTCCAGGGACAGATGGGCTGCTCAAAGCTCCCTCTCTCACAGTGTACAGAGAAACTTCCTTCTATCCAAGTAAGGTATGGGCAAACACAGAAACTTGTAACACAGCCCTAAATTCAGCACTAACCTGAAAACAGGACTATACTAGCTTAGAAAGGTGGGAAAACTAGTATTTTTTTTGTTTGTTCTTTTGTTTGTTTTTTTTCAGAAAGTAAAGTAGATACAATCCAAAAAACTCTTTAAATGCACAGAAATGACTGTCACACTTGAGTGTGTAGCCTACAACAGTTAAACAGGCAATTTAAACACAAAAACGACTTTGTTAAAGTGCAGGCAGTAAAATAAGTACAATATGTAGCTCAAACAAGCTTTTTAAATCAGAGAAACTCCAGAAAATCAGTGTTTTAGGTGGAATTAGCTAAAGGCAGCAAGAAAATGCAGAAAAATGATACTTAATCACTCCAAAGTCTCTCTTTTGTCTCTCTACTGCTGTAGAACTCTGCAGGGCACCAGGCAGGAGCTTGCTTAGCTGTATACTAGCGCAATAACCTTGCAAACTTGGATTACTTTTCAACTGGACCCTACAGTTAGGTTTTGTGCACAAGGAATAGGAGATGGCTACAGTCGTTCCCCCTGCACTAAGGAGGTCCAGCCACTGATCCAAGCACCTACAAGTCCATAATTCTGACCAGACACATATGTAAGTCCATGGCAAGAATCATCATGGATTTGAAAAATGAGGACATAAGTAACCTGCAAACACTGTACCCACCACAGTTCAGCTTTGTTAAAGGAAGGTCATGCCTATTAAATCTGGTGGACTTCTATGAGAGGATTGCCAAAGCAATGGATGAGGGCAGGACTGCACACAGCTTACCTCAATCTCACCAAGGCTTTGTATACAATACCTCACTCAAGCATTATAGACAAGCTCACTAAATTAAGCATGAACCCTTTTGTCACTCACTGGATAGCCAACTGGCTCACTGATAGGACCCCAGAGGTCAAAATAGGTGAAGCCACCTCCAACAAGAGGCCAGCCATTAGTGGAGTCCCGAGGGCTCGGTACTGGGCCTGTTCTTTTTTGGCATCAATTTGTCTGAAGTGGAAGGAAATGGTGAAGATTTATGGCTGACTAAGTTTGCAGATGCTTCCAAACTGGGGGTTATCATCGACTCTCCTGCGGATACTAGCATTCTTCAAGAAGGCCTGTGTCTGATTAACAAATGGTGTCAGAGCCATAGTCTTAAACTAAATGATAATAAATGCATAATTGTACCCTTTGGGAAGTCAACCATCCTGGATAACTACCATGTTGATAATATACCCCTAACAGTCGACCCAGTGGTCAAGGATCTGGGTATGCACACAGACAGTAGCCTTACATGTGACCCCTATGTAGCCACAGTGGAAAGGAAATCCTTTTTTATGTTGTGCAACTTATAAGTAAGGACATGGCATTTAGGTCCAAAGAGGTCATTATCCCACTATACTCTGCTATTATCAAACCAATCATAGAGTTGAATGCTCCCTGCAGTATGTACCTGACCAGGCATATGCAGCAACTATAGAGAACTCAGAGGTTCCTTCCAAAAAGAATACAAGGTGTGACATACCTGCCTTATGCAGACTACCTTAAAGCCCTTTTCCACTACTCAGTCTTCAATAAATTGCTGAGTAGTGATCTATGCCTAGCTTACAAGGCATGTGCAAACCCACACTTATGAATCTCCTGCATATTCATAAATCAAACAGTATGAGAAATGCAATGTCTAAGGACCTACATTTTGTCTGTGACTTAAACAGAACTTGCTGAAGAGATGGATATATGTCCCAGAGATGGCTCCTCTAACAGAATATGCTTCTCATCCATGTAAAGCTGAAGTTTTCTATTACCCAATTTAAGTGCATCCTAGACCAATTGGTGCGGAATAGGAAACTTACTCTGGGCCTGACACCCATGCCCCTTATGAACAGAGTATAAATGCCTGGCCCTCACTGTCCTATTTGGATATAGGATGTCATTATTCTTTCAGGAAAAGGTGGTTAGGTATAGAAAGCTCCCCACCCCAGCATTATTAGCCAAGTGACAATCTATGACTCTATAAGAATTAAAAAGAAATCATAAGTACCATTTTTATACACTGTTATTTGTATTTACTTGTTTGTGTGTTTGTTTGTTTGTCTTTTATATTTATTCTGTATTTCTTAACTGGACAAGAACACTGATCCCAGTGGAACATTTTTTGACTTAGCCTAGGAGAGTACAATAGATAGCAAATAACAATGTTAATATTTTCTAATAGATGAACACATAGTGATGAATGCTTATGCATGCCTTACAGAAACAGTCAGCAATAAAATGACTATAAGAAAAAGAAAAAGAAAAAAGCTATAGGAAAAACAGAACTTAGTATTTTAATTGTTAGACAAGTTATATAGTTTCAGTAATGAGACTTATTGACAGTGGAATTAAGTAATATAAGATACAAAACATTTGGTTACAAGGTAAGAGACAAGTCAAATTGAATGATGTGCATATCAATTATTTAGTACGGTACTGTGTAAAATATATTGAATATAGTGATCAGCTTATGTCTATATAGTACAAGTTCCATACCAAGCATGCAATTACAAATCATTAGGTTCCATTCCAGACAATAGCTACTGCAGTGACTGTGTAATATATAATGCTGTGCGAATCAACATCACTTAGTTTTGCCCTGCTTGCAAATTTGTTAAGAAAAAAAGCCCTTTACAAATGTCTGGCTGTGGCATTCCTACAAGTAATCTTGAATTAACCAGTACATTCCATTTTGCTACTCCCGCACACTCTAAGAGCTACTGGTGTTGCTTGCTTGTGATGCCTCTGTCTGTAGTATTGGTAAAGAACTATTAAATGACAAACAGCACACAGTGGGATTAGAATTGGTTAATGTGAAAATAAAGGGATGAAATACAACGTTCCACTTAGTAAGAAATTTTAAGATGTCTTGTTCATATGTAATTGGAACTATAACCACAAAGTTGTAAAATGCAGATATTATATGGGTGTCTACTTGATGAATAAGCAAAGGTAACATTACCATATCCAATTATCATTTATCAGTAAGGTACATTTGCCTAATCAAACAATATAGAACCAAAACTGAAATCATTAATATACATAAAACAATTCTAAATAACATTTTAGTCATTAAAAAAGCTTGGCTTCCAGGATCTACAGGAATATAAGCATTCATAGAATGCGCAGCAACCAACTGTTCTGTTGGTCACTTTGATGAGTTCAAAGGAAGTCCTTCAAAATGTTAACTTTAGGACCAGAACAGGTATAAGGGTTGTGATTTAGATATTTTAAATGATAATACATTGGTAGTGGCAACATGTTAAGACACTTTTAAATAAAAGGTTAAAGACTATCATTCTCAGTTTAGAAATATAATACAAATAGAAATATTATATAATATAAATACTATATGAACAGTTGCTGGAATTAACTACTATAACATCTAGTAATACATATTAGTTTCTAACATGGACTACTCATCTACAAAAAGGGATGACAAGATTTAAAAATATTTATGCAATATTAAGGAAATCTGCAGTATACATCTAGGGTTACTAGTACAGTTTCCTTAACTAATTCCATGTTTATTGTTTGCCATACAATTATGTAGATTACCCTACATTAGTACAAATTGGTTAGACAGTGTCTATTCATACATGACCTAAGAATGCTATTATATTATGATAAATAGTTGTTTTAAGCAGCTTTAAATCATTCAGACCCATTCTGGTTAACAGATAGTGGCTGGGTGTGTAACTCCAGGCCTCATCTGACATTACATAACCAAGAACACAAGGGTTAATAATCAACCAATCATAAATTGTCTGGACCAAACTCATAGGTCATCCTGACCTGTCAATCCATCAAAAGGCCACTGATGTCTAATGAGAGAGCACAAGAGGGTTAAGCTGTAAGGTACCTGCCAACAGCAGACTCTGGGTGCTGTTGCCCATAACCCAGACTCAAGATAGAGAAGGACTTAAACAAACAACCATTGAACATTACTTAAATAAATTAAAATACTCCTCAACTGCAAAGGTCAACTGTAAGGGAAATAAATCAAAGGCCAGTTTGTTGAAGTGGATGCCATCATTATCAAAAAGGTCTATGCCCAGTTTGCTAAATTATTGTGCTCAATAACCTAATAACCAATGTTCTTAGCTGCCCTACTCACACGATGGTTGATGAATCATCTGGACTTCTCAGCATCAGAATGCCTAATGGCACCTCTCCATTTTAAATGTGAAAGGTTAGTGAACTAAAAAAATCACCATGTCTGGACGAGGAGAAAACAACTTGTGCAGGTCAGAAAGAATCCCGGCAGCTGGAATTTTGCTTGGAAGAGTAGTCAACTTATTGCCACCTAGGTGTATGGTCAAAACAGTTGTCAAAACTGACTTCAAAGATAACTGGTGCCAGATGCCCCACAAGTAGAACCAAGACAAGCCTGGAAGCCCAAACCAGTGAGATTCCCAGAGGGCCTGATTCAAAATACCAATGCATCTGGAAGGCCGGGTGGATGCTTGCAAAGCTGCTCTTTGGACAATGGTGTAGTCCAGAAGCCAAATCACCTTCTTACATGAAAAATATATAATAGTGTTACTGCCTAAAGTAACAAAGAGAGGCATCAGATAGCCACCTTCCTGTCTTCCTTAAAATGCTGGATGAATGTCCATCATCTGCTTGGGTGGAAAATTGGCCTATATAAAAAGAGTGAGAGGAGTAGCCCTGGGAAGAAATGCCTTGACCTGGAAGGGTTTTCTAAAGTTGATTTCTGCCACAGAAATAGGGAGGTCAGACTTACTTCTAAAAACAGGGGTGGAGGGGGAAATTTCAGGAGGTAACCTTCACAAGGAGGAAGCCCAGTGAACAAGATAGATGACAGGAGAGCTCTCTTTAAACAGACACATTTCTTAGTTTTTCCTTGCCTGATTCATTTTAGATTTCCTTACCCATAATAAAACTGTCTAAACCAATAATAACATTTTTCCAATACAAGAAATCAAGTACAACAATGGCCCAGAAGACATTGGCGTGCATCCAGGTAAATAAGTTGGCCCACAGAACAAATGAGTAAAAATCATCAGTCGGAAGGTACAGGCCTTTTATAATAAAAGCAAGGAGGTGGCAGTCAGTGGGTTTTCAGGAATCCTGGAGTGAGCCCCTAAAGACTTACCAACCCTTCAGAACCCTGCCAGTAATCCAATATCCAGAAAAATCAGTGAGCACCAGAACCAGGCCAAACATCCCAGAGCTACTAGGTGTATCCAAATCATGTTAGGGGTGTCATTCAATGACCATCTATGCGCTATGAACTGCAGCAATACATGGAGATCCCAGAGTCTGAGGTGGCATGGTAAACTGCTATAAAAATGACTAAATGCATGCAAGGAGGAGGAATAAGCTCTCCTCATATTTGGAGCCTAAGACATTGATGGCAGTGTATTAATTAATCTTCACCAATGAGCCAAACTTCCAGAGGGATGGATGTCCTATAGCGAGCAACATCTGGAGCCAGCTGTCAGAATCTTGAAACCTGAAAACGGGAAAAGCTGTCAGCTATGCTGTTATCTTTTCCTGATACATGATGGCTGGAAAAGTGCAAATTTATCTGTAAACTTAACAGAACTAGTAACCCGATCACTGAGTAAACCCACTTGGATTTAGAGGACCTCTTGTTAATGGCCTGCACTAGTGAAGGTTTTCTGAGTAGAACAAAATGTTCCTGTTAGTTAACTGCTATGTCGAAATTAATGTGGCTATCCAAATGGGGAAACCCTCTAAAAAGCCAATGTCTCATTACCTATCATAATCCCATGAAGCATGCCATTTCACTGTAAACCATTTCCCTTAGAAGTACCCGGCCATGCCTATCCCACAGCTGCAACAGTGAAAAGCTGTAACTCAGAAGAAACCCATGCACTTTTCCAAAATGTACCTCATTAAAGCTGACCAGGAAGGTGTTCTACAGGTGAAGGTCTTGTTTGATCCTGTCATGGATTTCACTCAGTGATGCTTCATTTACTCACATTTCAAAAGGTTAGCTAGTAATCTGAGAAAAGTCCTGCTTGGGGCAATTGTTTGGCAGGCAAAATTCAGTAGCCTATGAAGTCCCATAATGTCTTCAATGTGGGCTTTCTGAACCCCCATCAATTTCAAAATAGACATTCTGAGGTGAAAAAGCTTCTCATTGGGAAACCCGAAGAAGGAACCTGGGATGTTGATAAGTAAACCAGGAATGTGATGTCCTGAGTGGGGAGCTCCATCGTCTCATCAACCAAAAGAACTCTGAAGTGGTTGCAGAGATCAGTGAAAATATACATGCCCTCCAATGCTCCTGCACTCCTTTCACCTATTATCAAGAAATCATCCAGATAATGGAGAGGGGCTAGACTAGTTGTCTTTCACTGACAGCACCAGTGGAGGGCTGACGTGAAGGTTTCAAAAGCTGCACAAGCCAGGGAATAGCCTATGGGCATGTCTGTGTTGAAAAAGAGGTGTCACCAAAATGGGACCCTAAGAAATGATAATTAGCCTCAATGATGTGAGGGAGACAGAAAGTAGATTGGATGTCTAATTTACACAACCAAGAGTTTGGGAACTCCTTAATTGCCTGTAGAGCTTGATCTAAAGAAGAATAGTGAACTCTGGATTGCTGTTTGTCCATTAAATCGTTGACTGAAAGGACAGCTGGCTGTGAAAGAAGGTGGAGCAAGCAGTACTGCCCAGCTTTTTTCTTTAGGACTAGCCTATAGGAGAAAGGGGGCTGGTGAGTGAATGGGCTAATGATCCTTCCTTCTAGAACATCTTTACCAATTAACTTCAAAGCTTCAGTTTCTATTTTAATGGAGGACAGAATCTTGGCTACCTTGTAGTCCAAGGAAACTGAGTACCCTCTTTGATCAAAAAGAATGCTGCTTCCCTGTCAGGGTATTTGGGCAGTAATACCACAAGTCTATCTACTCTATCCAGGGTATGTGATGGTTTGTAGATTTTAACTTTTGGCTACAAAAAAAGATCTCTCCCCTTATGAAGGACTTCCTGTCTTTGGCTGGAACAGTTATTATGTGGCTATTTGCAATACTTAAGACTCCATCTAGATGTGGCATGCCATTTGCTGCAAGATGAGCAGAGGTGGAAAAACCTACATGTAGGTCACAAACATTTCCCTTTGTTTTAGGCCCAACAAAATTTCACTTTTGCTAGGTTGTCTGAAGAGTGGTCATTATAACCAGTGTGAGGTTTGTCTGGCATGATGTTGAGCCATATATCAGGATACTGCTGATCTTATCTAAGGGTTTTGTCTGTGACCTTCAACTTCCTGTATCTCTAGTAATACCAAGACCAATCCTCACCTCTTTGGATGTGGTGAGCTTTCCTAATGGATAGAAAATGCACAGGTAATGTCAGGGTTTGGCTCAGCTCTTTCTCTATTATGATGTATTTGAAAACTACAGACTTCAAAGCCCAGTTGTCCCAGCTCTGCATTACCAAATTGGCTGAGGCTTTCTTACTGAGTAGAGAGTGTTGTTGCAAGGTCTTTAGATCCAGTGACATCAGCCTTAATGATCCTCTGAATGCCTTCCATATCAATTAAGTCAAAGACAATAACAAAATTCCCCCACCATGGCTATCTCCTTAATATTTACAGGGACATAATTGGTAATGTAAGGCAAAGCAAGGCAAGGTGAATTCAGAGGAGTAGTCCATGGCTGGGTGCTAGGAACAGGGCTATATTACAGTCTGGATCCTTAGTATTGCAATCAACAGCCAGGGTGGGGTGGGAGGGAGTGAGCCCTGAGACTGCCCTGCTGGGGGGTGTGAATCAATCTGGTAGACTGATATCCTTAGAGATGGCCTGTGGGAGTGACTGGCATGCCTGCAAAGTTTTTCTCTAACACTAGGTCAGAAATCGTGTGTCACTTTCTTATTCAGGATACAATAGAAGAGTCTTTGTGGGTTCTGTTCAAACAGCTTTATTATATACAAACACATCACGATAGAAGTTTACTGACTTTAACTTAGATGACGTATATACAAACTAGCTATTGCATTCATACATGCTCACTCTCTGGCTGCACTTTCAGAATAGCACTGGGTATAGCACGTACCTGCTATTTATATGTGCATGTTCAGTCATTGATATGCTTCTTAAAGACACAGCACATACACTCTGTTCTACATCCTCCCTCTTTGAGAAATAGATCATGCAATGTTATGAATCTATTTGGCATGCAGATAATACAAGTAGTTCTTTGTCATGCAATTATACAGTACTAGGTACATATATACAGTTATATCCATGTCGCTGTGTGTTTTACACTGGGTCTGGAAATACAACCAAATCATGTGACATAGAACTGAGTATTAGATTTAGCAACTGGAACTGTCTCTGCTGAATATTCAACCTTGGGAATATCTGGAACATCCTCAGGAATGGAAGTAGAGGTTAAGACCCGTTGTGGGACTGGAATGTTGTCAGACTTGCTCTGAGATCTTGAGTCTGTATCACAGAAACAATGCTGCAATAACGATTCTAGTACAGCAAGAAGATGTCTGCAATTTCTCCTTTATTCCACACCCTTAGATTCTGCAAAGTAGGATCTTGGCTCGGTACATATACCTGTAACTTGACCAATCCAGTCGAAACCTTTTGCCATTTGTATCCTCACTGTCTCTCGTTCTTTCAACGGATGAAGAAATCTGCTCTATTTATCATAACTGGACTTCTGGATAGAATGCTTCTTAAATAATTGGGCTTTGATGGTTCTGTTGTTCTTAGCTTTAGGCCTCAATAAATATGAACTAATTGATAGCGTTGTTCTGGTTTGCCTGGATAGAAGTCTATGAGCAGGTGAGCCAAGTATATCGTCACTGGGTATATTTCTGAGATTAAGTAAATTCAAAAAGATGTCGGTATTGTCACGCTTTGAACTTTCAAGTAATTGCTTTGCAGTCTGCACTGCACATTCAGCTAGTCTATTTGACTATGAATATTCAGGAGTGCTAGTAATATGTACAAAGTCCCATTCTCTTGCAGATGTGTGAAATAACTGACTAGACAATTGAGTACCATTGTCAGAAATAACTTTCTGAGGACTACATGGACTGAAAAATGCCATTTCAACTTAGGAATCACAGTAGTGGATGTTAGATTAGGTAGTAGATCAATCTCAAACCAATTCAAATAAGAGTCTGCCGATACTAAGTTATGTCGATTCATCCACTCGAAGATATTAGTGGCTACTGTTGACCAAGGTAGTTCAGGAACTTGACTTGGCTGAAGTGGTTCTCTTTGCAAATGCGGTTTAGTACTATTGCATACTGAACAAGAAGAAAGTACTTTATCAATGTCTTTCAGTAATGAAGGCCAAAATACTACTTCTCTCACCCTTCTCTTAGTGGATTTGGAACCTGGGTGACCATGATGCAAAATCTGGAAATATAAGGAAGCAGGAACAACAATTTTAGAACCTTTGAAAATAATGCCATCTTCCATCAACATCTCATCTCTGTATGGAAAATAGGTTTGCACTTCAGGTGGTACACTAGATTGCTCTGACAGCCATCCAACATTAATGTAGTGGTTGAGCTTTTTGCAAAATTGGCTCAGTCTTTGTATGATCTCTCAGCTCATCAAGTCTAGTGGTAGAGAATTTATGCACTGACATTATGTCAAAGTCAAAATTCTCTTCGTCAAGCTGTTCCGTTGTATTTCTGGGTGATCTGGATAAGGTATCAGCCAGATAAAGAAGTCTGCCTTTCATATAGACCATTTTGAATTTGCACTTTTGCAATTTGAGCATCATTCTTTGCAATCTCACTGTAGCTGAATGTATAGGCTTCTTTAGAATAGTAACTAGAGGTTGGTGATCAGTTTCAATCTGAACAGCTCAACCACAGATATAATCATGAAACTTTGAACATGCAAATACTGTTGCCAAAAGTTCTTTCTCAATATGAGCATACTGTATTTCAGTTTGGGTAAGTGTTCTAGATGCATAGGCTACTGGTCTGCCCTCTTGAGGAATGACTGTGCCTAGACCAAATTTTGAAGCATCATAGGAAAGAGTGACTGGTTTATTGACATCATAGTATCTTAGTTTAGGTGGGGTGGCATTTTTCTTCTTAAGGTCCTCAAATGCCTTCTGGTGCTGTTCCAACCAAGACCTTGTAACATTTTTGTGTGTCAGGTGTCTTAAAGGTGATGTCAACTCACTGAAGTCTGGACTTGCCTAAATAGTTGACCATGCTCTAGGGACCTAAACCTTGTCACCACAATAAACAGAACATGCTGGAGGGATAGATTCCTGTCCCAGAGACTTCCCATACTCTGGAACAGACTACCTATCTATGTCAAACAGAGATCCTCATTAGCACTCTTCAAGAAAAATCTTGACGATTGGATGGGTAATAGGAAATTCACCACGGGGATCACTTCTGTGGTTCTGCTTGATAGGGGCACAGGAAAATCATTTTCTTGGGTGGCGAAAGCCAGGGTACCTTTTTGGGTAGGCTTGTATAGGTCCTAGGGCCAATAGCCTAGTACCTACCTATGAACCTATGAACCTATGCCTAGGAAACGCTGTAGAGCTTGACTATTATCTGGTGCTGACATCTCAAGAATAGCTGTTTGCTTGGTTGGATCTGGTGTCAACCCAGTGCTGGTAAATAAATGATCTACACATGTGATTTCTGGTATTCTGAATTTACACTTCAGAGGATTAAGCTTTAAGTTCACTTCACATGCTCTGTCTAGTACTTTCTTTAGGTTTCTATCATGCTCTGCTTCACCATTGTTTCCAACCAATAAATCATCTACTATTATGACACAGGGTAACCTGAAAAATTTTGCTCCATTGCACACTGGAAGACTTCACTTGCAGAATTTATTCCAAATGGCATCCCTAGGAATCTGCATCTGCCAAAAGGGGTACTGAAAGTAGTCAGTAATGAGGATTTGCAATCAGGCATCAATTATCAAAATAAACTTTTTACATCCAAGACTGAAAAAACAGTGGCGTTCGGTATCAGAGTTGTGACCTCTTCGACTGTATGCATTGGATGATGCAATCTCTTCAATGCTTTGTTCAGATCTCTTGGGTCAATACATATTCTGATTTTGTCTGAGCTTTTTTTTTGAGCTGCTACTATAGACGACACCATTCAGTTGGTTCTGTAACTGGACAAATTAAACATTGCTGTACCATTTTATCCAGCTGAGCTTTGACTTTATCTTGCATAGCTATCAGAACTTTTCTTGCTGGTCTGACTATGGGACTAACGTCATAGAATACACAACTGGAGGTTTGCCCAACTTGTCATCGAAAACATCAGCATACTCTGAGAAAATGGCTGCAGACAAAATGCAACTAGGATATGCACTTATATGATGAATTTCTTTGGTAAAAGAAAGCAGATTCATTCTCAAACTGTCTTTGAGACCCAATAATGACTATACGCATCCTCAGATTACATAGATTAACAAGTTGTAACAGTTCTTAGCCAAATAATATGAAAGTATTACTGAGCCTTTGGTTTGAATTTCTTCACCTCCAAAAGCAACAAGTTTCTCACTGCTTTCAACATTGAGTTGCTCAGTAGTTCTCACTTTAGCAAATGTGTCTGCTGATATAACATTACACTTTGAACCAGTGTCTACTTTAAGCTTGGTAGATTTACCATTGATCTGGACAGTGCAAAACACTTCACTCTTTGCCAACAACTTCACTGTGTTAACTCTTTCACCAATTACTGATACACCATCTACATAGAAAATAGACTGCTGCAATTCCACTTGATCAATTTGCTTTTTTGTGTGACCCTTTCTTGCAACTGTGTGGGGTTTCCTTGATTTGCAAAACTTTTGAAAATGGTTCCATTTTTTACACTTGTGACATTGCTGACCAAATGCTAAGCATTTCTCTCTTTTAGACTCATGATTGACACCACAATTGCGACAGTTATCAATAAAGCTGGACTTGGGTTTTTCTGCTTCATGTTTGTACTGCACTGAGCATTTTGTTGTTTCACTCTTGTACTGTACAGAGCATGCTCCTTTCTTAGAACTTAATGGAAAACAATGTGGTTTCTCTGGTAAACCAGCAGGGATTGTGGCTGCCATGTGCTTAGGCCTACTTCTATTTGCCACGTGTTGCATACTATTTACATTTGCTCTGTAGCCTGCTGAAACTATGCTCTTGTCACTTGCAAGCATACTTGAGGTGTCTTTCTGTAACTTCATGAATTTGACTAACCGGTATGGCTTTACTTAACGTTAAATCACTGTCATGAAGCAGAATCTTTCTCACAGCAGCACTTTTAATACCACACACAAGCCTGTCTTTTATTAACTCATCTCTTAAGTCACCAAACTGACACATTTTAGCTTTATTTCTCAGGTCAGTAATATAAGCTGCAAAAGTTCCCCCTGGTTTCCGATCTCTTGTGTAAAACAAATGTCTTTCTAAAGTAATATTTGTCTGGGGGATACACATTTCTCTGAATTTGTGCTTCAAACACTTGGGGCTTCCCTTGATTCAGCCTGTACAACAATATGATGATTTTCACCTTCTCCCTCATATACTGCTGGTGCATACACAAATGAACACTCTCTTTCAATGGCCTCTGACCCAGCTAGGTTTAGGAAAATGAATGTCCTGGTGCATGCATCTTTGTCTGACTAGGCTGCTTGTATAAAAATATGGTAATCTTGCTCAAATATTCTCCAGTTCTCTGCAATATTCTGATCAAATAGACGTGGTAAGTGATTTCAAAATCCGTCTGCCATATTAACACATACCAGTGAAGGGTTTTGCGAATATACACAAACACATACATATGCACATATGCCAGAAATTTATGCCAGTATTTGTAACTTTGCCCAATAGCACAACAAGCCTCTGAATTACTGAACTTCATGAAATAAGTCTCTCAGGCACTGTAATACTCTTGAAATTACTGTACTGCAAGAAATCACCTCTTAACGGTATGAGAAGCATTTCAAATAACTGCACAATGCGAATAAACTGGGCAAAAGAAGCTCAGAGTCAAACATTTCAAATTGCACTTTGCGAATAAAGAGTACACTGAAATTTCCCCCAAATGGCAATACCTTGCTAGGTAATTCTTTACAGTGCAAGAAACACTTTGTAATGCCAGCACTTTGCAAATAGACAAACCCAGCCCAAGTAGCTTTTCAAAATGGCTATACTTTGACTGTACTTCATGAAATAGTTGCACTTTGCACACATATAAACTCTTCAGAGTACATGCACAGTAATAAGCACACACTGTAAGCACTTTTACACACTTTGAGATACTTCAAACAACTCTACTTATGCCCTTGATGCAATACGATGTAGTAATTATGCCAAAACACGGCACTTTGGCAAAAAAAATGCACTCGCCTTGCTTTATTTACATGTAATGTGCCCCTTCTGCCCTTGTTATATTCACTTTTCTCATTTAATCTCTTTTCATGCCCCTTGTACCTTTTTTGTGCTCATTTTACTCTAAACATGCCCGTTTTGCCTCAAACACACTCATTTTGCTTTAAACACACTCGTTTTGCTTTTCTGATCATTTTTTCATCAACTATCTTAATCTTAAACATTTTGGTTAGTTAATGAACCTTTTGTGTCTCCCACTTATTTAACAATGTGGTTTGTGCCCTTGTAATGCTCCGTTTTATCTTTCTTTTTTTATAAAATAAGCTGTTTATGCAAGTTTACATTACCTTTGATTTTTTTCTGTCTCTTTTTCATGCTCATTTCTCTTAGGTTTACCTTCACTGTAATCTCTGCACCTCATGGCTCTGAATATCAATCTCTGGAATCTCAGTTCTGACACCATGTCACTCTCCTATTCAGGATACAATAGAAGAGTCTTTGTGGGTTCTGTTCAAGCAGCTTTATTATATACTAACACATCACAATAGTAGTTTACTGACTTTAACTTGGGTAACTTATATACAAACTAGCTAGTGCGTTCATACATGCTCACTTTCTGGTTGCACTCTCAAAATGGGACTGGGTATAGCACATGCCTGCTATTTATATATGCACGTTCAGTCCTTGATATGCTTCTTAAAGATGCAGCACATACACTCTGTTCTACATCATGGCCCTACCTTCATCATTCAAGGAGTCTAAATGTTTATATAGGTATTCCTCAGATCCTAGCCCCCTTAAATCCGAGGGGAGCCCTGACCCCTCTCAACCTTGTCATTACCTGCTGATTCCAGAATGGCCTCTGAAAATGCAACAGGAACATCACTGGAGCATCAGGCCTCCTTCCTAGTTCATAGGTCCATAGGTGTTTACTAGGCTAACGACCACAAGGGCCTTTTTAAGCCTAGCCATGCATCCCACACCTAAGCTTTTTGGCTGTGATTGAAACAGTCAAAGGCTCCTGATTTGGGGCAGGTTGTAATCTTTATTTGCTAAACATGTTTCCATCTTGACTGTGTGCTGCTTTCAGGTAAAAAATAGCACCATCTGTCCTTCAGCACTTTGCAGGCTAGAAAAACCTAAATCAAGAGAAAGGTGAAGATGCAAAATTAGCCAATGAAACAACATAAATAGCTTATGATAAACCAATAACCAAAACAGTGCCCATGATTCTCAAACAAAAAAAAAAGAGAGAGGGAGGGAGAGAAGGTGAGTCACCTATGAACTGGGGGGGGGGGTAGGAAAAGTGCTAATCTGCATTTGAAATTGCCCCATATCTAGCAAAAATGGCAGTACTTACATAAAAGATAAACATACTTGCCCCAGATACAACAGTGTCCTCTGTTGTATTTCTAGCTCCTTTACTAGATATATGTTGTCTAATCCCTACCTGTGATTATTTGTTTATTTTCTGGGAGTGTGTGTGTGTGTGTGTGTGTGTGTGTGTGTGTGTGTGTGTGTGTGTGTGTGTGTGTGTGTGTGTGTGTGCGTGTGTGTGTGCATGTGTGTGTGCGTGCATGTGTGTATGTATGTGTGAGTGTGTGTGCATAACAATTCTAGCTTGCTTTAAAAATAATGCTGAAAATAATTGGAGGTTCACTGGAAATCCTCACTTTTTGCCTGATTTTTGTATAAAAGTATTATGTGCCCATAAGTCTCCTTGAGTAAAGAATGCACAAGCAGATCAACTGCTGCCTCTGTGATTCCTGATGTGCCCACTCACCTAACAGAAATGCTGACAGAAACGTATTGGGTGCAGTGATGCTGTAGGAGTTCCAAAACATTCATGTCAAATTGTAGCAGTACCTGAAGCAGATTCAAACTGTTAAGCAAAGTGGGGTCCAGTGGAGCACCTCAGGAAAAAAAAAACACACGCCCAGTCCAAACCTTTCTTGACAAGCAAAATCCTGTGCTGCCCCAACAACTAGTTCCTGAGTTTCATACAAACCAACACCCTAGGACAGCAATGCCTGCAGTAAAACAAAAACTGCAAATGCTCAAAACAATCTTTACTTAATAGGTTCATAGGTTCATAGAAGCTTATTAGGCTAACAGCCCTAGACCCCTTACAAGCCTAGCCATATTTATCCGAAGTTGCCCCAATTGTCAGTTGTTAGGTGAGTGAAATTTGCAAAGGTAAAGATCTATGGTAGTTAATACCAACTTCCTCTGTCCAGGAGGGACATGGGTGCTACCCCAGGAGTGAATTTGTGGTCACCCATCCATTGATCTAGGTTGCATTTGAAGAGAGTCAGGGTGGGGCTGTGTTTCACTTGAATGGGAAGCTTGTTCCAGAGAAGTGGCAGTCTCTGGGTGATGTATCTATCTCTCCAACATAACCTGCTCATGTCAAAGGTTAGGTTAAGATTCATTTAGTGAGTGATGCTCATGCAGTTTCATTTATGGAAGAGTAGCATTTCCATTAGGGCCAGATCAGAGACTGCCCTGTAAGTCAGGCATAGGCCACCCCTTAGCAACCTGTAGAAGACAGAATACAGTGGCAGGGCTTTCAGTTCTTCTGCATAAGACTTGTTTTGTGTACTCTGTAATTTCTTGTTGAGAAACTTCTGAGATCTCCCCAATTGCTGAAGGTGTCTGGTGAGGTATATGCGAAAGGGAACATTGTACTCAATTATTGGTTTGATGAAGACTGAGTATAATGGAATTATAACATCCTTAAATCTAGATACAAAGCCTTTAATTATAATGTGCCTTACTACTGTGAATACATGATGGTCAAAGTTCAGATTGCTATCAACCTGAGTATCCAGATCCGGTACCACTGGGTCTGATCTTCGGGAGGTGTTGTCTACAATGTAATTAGCAGGGAAGTCAACTTTCCCAAAGGGAATAATAATGCATTTTTTTTGCATGTAGCTTTAATCCGTGGCTTTGGCACCATTTATTTGTCTGCATTAACCCTGCCTGCAATATATTACACTGTTGGGGGACTCAGTGATTCCTCCCAATTTGCAATTGTCAGGGAAGTTGGTCAGCCACAGGTTGTGCAAGTTTGCCTAGATTCTTGAGAAATAAATTCTGAACCATAAGGGGCCCAGCACAGAACCCTGTGGTATGCCACTGGTGAGTGGTCTTTTGCTTTTACAGTATGTGTCATGTTAGTGAGACAGTTGGCTACCCATCTGGTAATGTATGGGTTAATTGCCAATTGGGAGAGTTTCTCTATAATACCTGAGTTAGAAATTGTGTCACATTCCTTAGCTAGGTCAAGATAGGTGGTATGCTCTGTCTTTCCCTCATCCAGGGCCCTGGTGACTTTTTTGAAGAAGTCAGTCATGTTTAACAGGCATGATCTACCTTTAATGAATCCAAACTGGGTTGGGTCCAGAGTTTGGAGATTGCCTATGCCCTTGTTAAAAAGGCCCATCATGGTTCTTTCCATGGCCTTGCAGATGAGGCTAGTCAAGCTCATGGGCCTTTTAATTCCCAGGGTTGACTAATGATCCCCCTTTGTGCAGAGGGATTACTGTTGCTGTCTTCCATTCTACTGAGACATAGCCAATTTGCAGACTGTGGTTAAGCAGGGATTGAAGTGGGTCTGTTAGGTCATGTTTTAATTTTTTTTAAAAGGCAACCTGTGATGTTGTCTGGTCCTAATAATGCTATGTCTTTGGCCTTGGACAGTGCCAAGATGATGTGCTCTCTTGAGCTACTAGGCTGAGAAATGGTGGCATGTATAGTTTGGGGGATGACTGAAGGGACAGGGGATGACGTTTGCTCCAAATCTGTCAACTAGCTGGTTGGCTATTATGTCCGGTAGAGTATAGATGGTGCCATCCACAACCAGTTCATCTCATAGCTGGGTGTTCCCTTTTAGATGTCAGACAAAGTTAAAGAATATCTTGTGTTTATCTTTAGATATGCAGGCCATTTTTACTTCATTATTAGCTATGGAGAACTTGACAAGATCTTTAATTTGTTTGTTTATGCTAGAGAGGGATTTCTTCCTTTTTTGAGCCAGTTCCCTCTTGTTCTTGGATATTGGTTTCTTTCTTTTGTTGCATAGCTTGTTTATACTAGGGCTTCACCAGGGTGGCTTGTTTTATCGGCAAGACCTGGTTTTTATCTGGTCAGGTACAGCTGATTGCATACTACTGCTTAAGTAGTTATACAGGGCATTGGTGTACGACTCTGCATAGGAGTCCTTGTTATCTGAGTTCAAGGGGGCTTTGAAACTTCTTATACAAGTCACTTAGTGGGAAGTAATTTGTCTTTAAAAACTTCTTAAGTGTTTTGGAGCTTGATGAGGTATCTGGTCTTATAATTACATCAAATGAGACTGATTTATAGTCCAATCTACCAAGAAAAAAATGAGCTCTGCAATGCTATAAAACTTTTATTGAAACAACAAAGCATTTGGGCTAAAAAAATCCTTCCTCAGTGTACTTTAAAAACAAATGAACAATATTTCATCAAATAGAAGAATTCATATAGTCACAGGATACAGCCAGCCAGTCATAGCACACCATTAATTTGCTACCAATTAGTATTAAAAGAAACAATGTATATGAGTAAAAGCAAGAAGATAAATAGAAAAATATACATATAAAAAAATGTAAAACTTCATTAAAAAGTATATGCATATAAAAAGCACTATTTCAAACATGTCTGCTTATACGTAAGAACAAATTTAATACTAACTTTCTTATTTATTCCGGATGCTTGATCCACTTGCAAACAAATTATCCGGTCATACTTTCAGCTCTAGTCTGATATTAATATTGCCACCCCTAGGATTCTTTAAAAGTGTATCTATTACCCTAAAAACAAAATCGTGTTGTGCACCATTTTCAAAAAAAATGTTTAGCCAGAGCATTTGTCATATTGCCCCTACGCATGTCAGATTTATGCTCAGTAATTCTCTCTTTCAATTTTCTAGAATATTTCCCTACATAGAAGCTTGGGCAGCTCTGACAGGTAGCTAAATGAACAACAAATGGGGCATTACATTTTGCGGACCACTTAAAAGAGAAAACTTTTCCAGTTGCGGGATGCACAAAGCTTCTATCAGCTACATATAGCAGTGCAACAAGAACAATTACAGCATGGGTAAGTCCCAGTTCTATTATAAAGTTTAGGTCATATTTTAGAATTCAAATCTTTATAACATAGATGGCTGTTTACATTTGTACAAGTCTTATAAGCAAAAGTGGGTTTATCCCCTATGTAACGTTTAAAATTCAGCAAAGCCCTTAAAATGATTAAATTCTTTTCAATTACGTCCTTTACAGCCTTAGTGCATCTACTATAAGTTGTTAAATAACATAAATTATTATTTTACTTATTGGTATTATTTAGTGTTAAACCTGTTCTTAAGTATAAGCATATGTGTTTGAAATAGTAAAGTACACTGAAGAAGGATCTTTTTAATCTGAAAGCTTTGTTGTTTCAATAAAAGTTTTTTAGTGACTATAGACTATAGTAACTATAGACAAAGCCCCCTACAGCTAGCTATGATGTGGTAGGGGGCTTTGTCTGTAGTTAATTGGACATGGAGTAGCTCAAGACAGTCATACTGTTTGACCCATCTAGAGGTGTGCTTATCCTTAAGGCAGATGGCTACACCTCCTCCTTTGGTTCTTTCATGCTCTGTTTGTAGTCTGAATGCATGGAAGGCTTTGTAGCCCTGCAAGGCCGGGGTGCTTTCCGTGCCTTTGAACCATGTCTCTGTGACTGCACAGATGCATCTTCCAAAGTAAGGAATGTTTCCAGAGAGTGCAGTTCCTTGTTTAGATTCCTAGTATTAAGCAGTAGTACCAAGAGAGGATTTTGTTATGTTGGGATGTTGGTTATTTTGACAATGGCTAAAAAAGGCATAATAGGGGTGGCTAATGCCTTTGCTAGTATCTGAAAGCCTAGAGGAGATAGGTGTAGACCATCTCTGGCAAAGCAGTGTGGCCTGTTGACTACATCTTCCCAGGCTGACAGAGAGTGGATCCCCTTGGACAGACACAGGAAGCTAAGCCAATTGTTAAAGCCAATCATTTTTTTTTTGTATTGTGGCATCATCCTTGGAGAAGGTAGAATGCTGCTTAAGGCTAAGCTTATACGTGTCTGTGACACATAATCTGAGAGTTCAGTCATGTCTCTTTTCGTATAGTCCAGTGAGGTACATCTCAAGTCATTCACCTCCACATGGACTATGATGGAGACATCCTGTCATACTGGTTTTTGAAAGTTGAGTGATGTGAGTGCTTGAGTGACTTGACTGATCCTGGCACTTGACAGGCAGCTAAATGTGACCCGCTGCTTATCCAGCCTGGTGGGGGCCACATTCTTGTGTCTCACAATGGAGGCATCTATGACCAATACATTAGGTTTTGTGCTGTTACACCTTATGGGCTTATTTGTTGAGACACTGGTGTGTGTGTTATTATGTGTTGTGGTGTTTTTTGCATTATTATATGTGTAAGTGGTTTTCGTTTGGGAGGCCTCTGTTCTTTTGGTAAGTTACTAGTGAGTACTTCCACATATGTGGGTTTATGTGTCATGTCTTTATTTAGGGTGGGAAGTGTGTGTGTTTGCTAACAACCTGTTTGTCATTTGCATTGTCCTTATGTGAGGGGCGTGAATCCAATTTCATAGTGTAATTATACCTCTCACATAAAGTATTTGTTTCAGGAGTAGTGATTGTCAGTATACTTGAGACAATTGCTACATTGCCTCAGGATGCCCATGTCTATCAAGCTGGATAGAGAGATGATGGGAAACTGCCAGTCCATGATAATAGGCTTTTACTGTATATTATTAGGGAAAAAAATGGTTTAATTTGACAGGACTTTGCTTGTAGTGCCGAGACAAAAAGAGGGACCAATGCTTCTGTACGCTAAGGATGATCAAAAAGGCAACGCTGCTCAGTGCGCAACTAAGTTGCTCCTAGAGCAGCAGAAAAGCTTGAATGGGTTTGACTGACAGCTATTCTGGAATAAACTGAGCTTCTAGGCTTTTGCATCTGAAGGGAGCACTGCTAACAGCCTCTGCACAAAGAGCAGCACCATGCAAATGCAAGGCTTAAATATCCTTTCAAAGAGCAGAATACTATGAAGCACAAATCACAACCTTTTTTTGTCTTTACAGGAAGGCAATCCCGGGGTAAATTTTCTATTTTCAAACCATAGTTCTAAGTTGTGCTTGAACATGGACAGAGATGAACTTTATTTTATGTGGATTAGGATTCTGTTTCATAGCAGTGGTTTCCTGTGTGAGAAATAATTGTCCCTCCAAACCTTTCTGTTAATGTTGCAGAAGAGGTTTAGATCCATAGACTGAGTATTTCTGATTCCATTTGATTTGCTGACATGCAGTAAATCCATCAGTAATGGGTCAAAGGATGCCTTTAATGCCAGACACAAGACAGCATGTTGTCTAGGCAGTGTATCCTTTTAATAAGGTATGTTTGTGGCTATTCCAGTTATTGCATTTGTCTGGAAAGAAACATGCCAAAGATGGCATTATATTCAATAACTGGCCTAATAAGAGCTGACTAAACAAGGATAATGACATCCTTAAATCTAGACATCTTTTTGTTTATAAGCTGTGCAATATAGGACTTTCTTATAACAACAGAGACATGTTGGTCAAAAGATAGATCACTGTCCACAAACGTTCCCAAATCCTGAACAACTGACTCAATGCTTAGGGGCACATTGTTAATGTGGAAGTTCCATGGGGTAGATACTTGGACCTATCCTTTATAACATCTTTGACAATGGCATCTACACTACTTTAGCCCAGTTATATTTAGTACAGTACACTGATGACTCTACAATCATCCCCTCTACCTCATCTATCTTCCAACTTCAACTCCACCCTCTAGAGCACAAGAACCTCTTAGGAATCTTGCTAATTGATTCACATCTCCTTCTAAATGCCAGCAGAAAAAAAAATAATTATTTTCAGTCCTAGGTATCACCTGCATCAAATCCATAATGCATATAGAAATAGAACAAGTTACATAAGTCAAACTATTTGGTGCCATTTTCAACCACACTTTGATAAACAAATTGATTACATTACCTGAAAAAACAACAAAAATAGGTGTGCTGTACAAATTTAGGTATTAAGTTACAGAAGCTGATAGGCCTAATACAGCTCAAAAATTACTTCTAACAACCTGGTTTTACTCATGATCATTAGTAGTCTTCTCAAATCTTATCAAGAGAAAATAAAATAAGCTGACAATAAAATAATAACACATTTCCCTAACACAACTTACCATTGTATAGCTTTACAACATTCTGTGGTTAGAATTCCATAACTTTCTTACTTTACCTAGCTAAAGGCTTTTCATAAAATTCTTATCAAGCCAAACAAGTGCCCATCTACATCAAACATCATCCAGTAATACTTGACCAGCCAAAAACGTTAGATTACAAGCACACAAGCTCTTACTAGCATCCAAATCTTACAATTATTATAGTTACACCTTATGCTCTGTATATCTAAAATCTGGAACACTGTACCACCAGACCATAGAAAGAAATCTAGCTATTTTCAGTTCCACAACAAGCTAAAAACATGTCTAACTTCACAGCTGCTCTGCTCCTGTACTAAATCCAGCCTTTTTTATCAGACTCCCTGAACTCATACAAATATCCTATCAAGTCTACCTGTCCTACACTCTTAAATAACAAACATCCCATTCTTACTCCTCAGATGCTCACCACCCATCACACCTCATATTCCCTCATTTGACACATTATTTTACACCATATTACTGACTCTCACCTTCTGTACAGTATTCTTTATATCACGTTTCACCTGTCATAACATTCAACAACCCATGTTATCCTCTTTTATTTCCTCTTACTACACAACTTCTTCCCAAGCTGTATATTTTACCTTGAAATTATAGTCTTTACAGCTGTCTGTCCTTCTTCTTCTTCTTCTTCTTCTTTCGGCTTTTTCCCGGTTAGGGGTCGCCACAGCGGATCGCCTTGTCCGCACATTGAATGGCAGTGGAGTTTTACGGTGTCGAGTTGCCAGCCCGGCGCCCAACCTTCCACAGAAGGCACACTCACATGCACACCTAGGGCCAATTTAGAGTGTCCAATCCACCTGCAGCATGTCTTTGGGATGTGGGAGGAAACCGGAGCACCCGGAGGAAACCCACGCGACCACAGGGAGGACATGCAGACTCCGCACAGAAGGCACCCCAGCCGAGGATCGAACCGGAAAACCTCTTGCTGTGAGGCGGCAATGCTAACCACTGCACCACCGTGGCCGCCCTTACAGCTGTCTGTCCTATTTTGTCTATATTTTCTTCCTGTTTGTTAACAATCATTTCTTGCTGCTTTACATTTGAGTTACTACTGCATATTTCCTGAATCCTCTGAATATACAACATGCTACAATTTGTAATTATTGTTTATATAACGTGAAGCATTTTTTTCCTGGGCTTCTGCTGAAAATGGGCTTCTGGCCCACTCAGACCATTCTAATAAACAAATGAAAATGAATAAATAAATACTTGAATACATAAATAAATGCCATGTGGTTGGATCCCTTTCTTTGTGTACCACAGAGCTAGGGGAATACTTCATCTAAAACAGAAAATTTCTGAAATGCGTACTCTAGCAATTGCTTAGCATCTGTTTTTTTTTTTTGTTCTACTGAAGTTTTTATCCGAAATGTATAATTGTAAAATCATTAATATTTCCTATATCTTTTGATTAAATTAAATTATATATATATATATATATATATATATATATATATATATATATATATATATATATATATATCCAGCAGAAGAAGCCCACCTGAAGTTTTACATGCACATTTGTCTGGTAGAACACTGATGTAAATTAACAAGTACATACAGCAAGTCAGAGTTGTATAAGCTATAAACAGTCATATATTGTGTAAATATTCATAGCAACACACTTTTTCTTGTTTTTAATACTAACAATTACATAGTTCTCTTTGTGTCAAAATATATAGACTGACATTTTTTAAAATTGTATTCATTATTTCAGCAGCACCTGTTTATTTCTTTCTCTTCAGTGAAAAACTACAACCAGTGAAGCCTGCAAAAAATGCAAAGGTCCCTGGAGATTAAATTAATTGGGCTACTGTCTAATCAAGTGTGTGATACAGTTATGAAAATACTTGGGGCATTTTTGTGTAACTAATATGCTTTAACTAGAATGAAGAGGTTCCTGGCCATGAGATTGACAGCTTGTGTGAACCTTGTAATTAGATGATAAAATGCTCAGTGTCGATATAATCAGTTTAAGTCTAAAGTGAGATTAGGTTACTCAAGTTAGTTACTGGGTGATATGTGAAGAAATAAATAGCTGCTCTGATGTGCCTACATGTCTTTTTATTTCAGAATAACCATGAGAAAGGAAATACAATTATTTTTCCAGAGTCATTGTCTGATATTGAATCACAGAAATCATTAACAAGCAGATTTAATTTAATCTACAATGTCCAGTGCTGGAACAGCTAATCAAACTCTGGTAACGTGGGTTAAATTCAGGTCTCTATTCCTCTGTTTCATCATGCTTTTTGTAATTGTGTTTAAATGTTACTGGTGATAAATAAACATTTAATCTGTAGATATTAATAACTACTGGACAGATGTAAATGCTATGGACTGCACTCCTATGGCTACTCCCATACTTCCACTCATAACTAAATAAGCTGCACAATTCACAGCACTGTCTGGTTCTACATTTTGCATTTAGCACACTCTTGTCTGTACTTTACCTATTAATCAATCTTACCTACTGTATTTTATGCAATTATTACTGACTAAAACTGTGCTGTCAGTACTGGAGCTTTGCAGTCATTGTACTAGTCTGCATTGTGAAATATACTACATTTAATGCATGTGTATATACAAATGATATTACATTATAGTATTATTTTTTTTTTTATTTCTTTTATTGTATTGTTTGCCACAAATACAAAGTAAAAGTTGTTTGTCTTTCGGCTTTTTCCCAGTAAGGGGTCACCACAGCGGAACTCCGGTCTGCTAATGATTGGCAGTAGATTTTTACGAAACGCCGAGGTGCCAGCTCGATGCTCAACCTTTAACAAAGGCACGCCCATTTACGCACGCATGTCTTTCGAACGCTATTCAACCGTGGAGAGGACATGCAGACTCCACACAGAAGGCACTCCCAAGCCAAGCCGAGAATCAAACGGGAGAACCTCTTGCTGTGAAGTAAAAGTAAGAGTACAAAATAATATAGACAATTCAGCATGTAAAACATAGATGAGTAAAGGTAACCAAACTTTCTAGAGAAAAACATTTAAACATTTGCAAGAAACTTTGAGACTAATAATTGACGTGATTACAACATATCTAAGGGTTACAGTAGATCAGAGTTATGGTAAAAAGTTGAGTATTGGGTTTGTATATGCAGGGTACCTTTAATTGCCCACAATGGAAGAAAAAAAAAACAGAACAAAAAGAAGTACAGTGTTGGAAGCCATCCTTTTATTGTTATCCCAGAAGTGCGATTTATATGTCGATGATACAACTATTTGTGTTCAATAACATAGAGGTTTTTATTTTTATATCAGCCATACACTTGCCATTTAGTTTTATATATTCTGTATGCTTATCAAAATTGTCTCTAGAAGAGAGTTCCAATATGTTTGAAAGTAAATTATTTTTTAATTCTTTTAGTAGCTAGTTTGTGGGAGGTGATATATTTAACTGCCATGTCTTTAACATTGTTCCATGAGATATTTTTATTATTAACCCAATTCTTGAAAATATAGAATTTAAGTAATGTGCGTACTGTAACTAAAATATGCTTGCACATTCCATTGATTGAACTAGGAATTAATGCAGAATCATTGTTTCCCAAGAGAGAGTGGTTTTTGCATATCCATCTTTCTCTAGTTGCACTCTTAAAGAACACCAGAGCTTGGAGATTTTCTTACAGATCCAGAAGATGTGGAGAATATCTACATCTTCCCTAGAGCAGAAAGGGTACAGTGAGCTTTTTTGTAACCAAACTTTTTGAGAACAGCTGGGGTATAGTATGTGTTGCTGTTAATCATCAGTTGTGTGTATATGAGGTTTTTATAAGGCATTGTTTATGGCTTCTTGTTTTTGTAATATTGTGATAATATTATTTAAGTTTTCCCAGTATCTTGAGTAAAGTAGCACAGATTTGTGTTTTAACTCATTTATTAATTTATAGGATTTTGAAATAATTTTTTCTTTAGCTATTAGTGCTTTGATTATGTTTTGGGTATTTTCTATACTTTGTATTTCTATTTTGTGGTTTGAATATTTTAGGTTTATTATTGATATCATTTGTCGAAGAATGTAATTATAGCAAGCTGGCGACTTGAATTTTTCTCAGTTTATCAAGTGTTTCTTTCTTGTACTGTAAGATATCCCTTACTGTTATTTCTTTAATTAATGGGAATGGTTTGAGATCAATCATTTTATTTAACTTAATATTTGGGTTCATATGTATAGGTTTTAACAGTAGTAATGAATTCTGCAGATTGATGGGTAGAAATAGAGATCGGAATGCAGTAATACCATTTTTGATTAGTGGGTGTAGTTTGCAAAAAGTTTTTTGTTTGGGTTGGAGGAAAGGAACAGCTTTGGGATTTATGT
The DNA here is from genome assembly GCF_019279795.1 of Protopterus annectens. Taxonomy (NCBI): domain Eukaryota; kingdom Metazoa; phylum Chordata; order Ceratodontiformes; family Protopteridae; genus Protopterus; species Protopterus annectens. The sequence goes on from NC_056734.1 coordinate 781,501,274, forward strand.
TTAGGGAAATTAGTAAATTTGCCCATATTTTGACCCATATTGGATACTAAGTCTCTTTTGAACTATCATATGCTGAAATTTGGAGCAACCTGTTTGCTTTTATAATAAGGTAATACAGACTAAAATCTGGTAGCCCCAGCCCACCTTTTATTTTTGGTATTGTAAGATTTTGGTAGCTTATTCTTGTTGTTTTAGGGTGCCATAGGAATTTGGAGAGGGCCTTTTCCATTGCTGTAAATAGTTTTTTTGATATTTTGAGATTAATAGAATTTAGCTAAAATAGTATTTTGGGAAGAATATTCATTTTAATAATGGCAGATTTAGACAGAAGAGATAAATTTAAGTTTTCCCATCTTAAGATGTCTTGCCTAATTTTATCCTAAGTTTTTAGGAGATTTGAACTATGTATTTCTTTGTAGGTATGAAAAACGTTTATGCCTTGGTATTTTAGCTTATATGTTAAAGGTATATCAACTAAAGGGAAGTATGATGCATTATGATTTATGGGGCTGAGAGGGAATATGGAGGATTTTTTGGGGTTCATGTTGTAATTTGCTATTGTAGAAAATTGTTTAATTGAGGAAAGTATTTTTGATAAGTCTGTATTTGGGAGTTCGAAGTATAAATTTAGGTCGTCAGCAAAAGCTGAGTATTTTAGTACTGTGTTATAGACCTTTGGGAAATGATGGTAGGTGTTTTGGGAGATGTGGAGTAGTAGCGATTCTAAATATATATTGGAAAGGAACGGAGACAATGGGCAACCTTGGCAAGTTCCATTTGTGATTTTGATGGGTTTAGAGTACCTCTTGCTAATGCTTAGCGTGGTTGTGGCATTGTAAATCATCTTGACGGCAGTTATAAATGATGTGGGGAAGTTAAAGTGTGACATTGTTAAGAAAAGGAAATCCTGGTCAACATTATCAAATGCTTTTGAGGCATCTATTGTAAGTGCGTATCTTAGATATTTGTCTTTAGCTAAGAGAACAATTAAGGTGTTTAACGTACAGATACTATCGCTTAATTGTCTTTTTTTCATAAAGCCCAGTTGTTCTGGGGAAATAATTTATTTTGTCCAAGGTTTTTTTGTAATCTGTTAACTAACAGTGAAGTCAATATCTTTATGTCAAAATTTATAAGGGCAATGGGCCTATAATTCATAGGATTTAGCTTGTCTGATTTAGGTTTTGGTATTAAAATTGTCTTTGATTTATGTAAGTATTTGTCTGTAAAGCCATATTCTACAATAAAGTTATAAAGTCTTAACAGTATTGGAGCTAGTATGTGGCTAAGTTTTTTGTAGAACATAGCTGTAAATCCGTCAGGGCCTGGGGATTTGTTGACCTTTAGTTTTTTTAATCGCAATTTTTATTTCACTGGTTGATAAGGGACTGTTCAGTAAGTTATATTGTTTTTCATCAACTTTTGGGAATTTTAAATTATTTAAGAACTTCTCTTGTAGATTAGACAAATGTTTATGCTTTTTGGGGTTATATATCTTGTATATGTAAGAATATGATATTGGAATTAGCTTGATAGATTAACTGTAGGATTAGATTTAACTTTTTACTATCACCTAACCTATTAACATTCCATGTGTCTACTATATACATGCCTAGTTTTATATATCCTTTGTATACAGATTAATTTGTGGCCTTAGGTTGTATTTATATATGTAATGAATTAAGTAATTGTGATGAAGAAAATTATTTTTGGGTACCATACATTTAAACAGGATGGCTTCCAATCTTTTTACACCTCCCACACTGCCTGCCCACCTATCTCCCTTCCTTTTTGTGGTATTATGTTTTATATTTAGTGTGTTTTTTGTATACCATCTGGGAAGGCTGTTATAGTGCTGGTAAGGGGAGATATTAAGTAGGAACTTTACTTCGTTCCAAGTGACGCTAATCATACCTGACACACAGTTGCTTGCTCCTTAATGAAGTGTGTGCTCTAAAAACATGTTTGAAATATTACAGGTTATTTCACAATAGTGAGTACTTTCTGCTTTTAAAATATTTCTGGTAACCATTTACATAGGTATCTAAGCTTTTTGATTACAGTTAAGGTTTTCTATTCACGTGTTTGAGCCAATTCACAGAAGGACCAGAAGGGCAAGGATTAACTTCGCACCATTCTATTTAGTGGTAACCAATTCTCAAACAGACTTGTAGTTTATGTTCATGCCCAATAGTATTAGATTTTTAACCTTTGTGTATAAATACCTTTATAAATGAAAAGAAAAACATTTTGTAAAGCCTGCACTATGATTTCATTAATTACAGTTTTTAGGACTAGCTTCCATTTGAGGATTGTTTGTAGAAAAGCCATTAAAACGTTACAACCCCCCCTTTTATTTTTAGCTAAAGAGACTAGGTTGTGCACAGTTAACAAAGTTTGCCTAATTAGACTTAAATGGTGTTAAAGTATTTTTATATTGAACCCCTTTTTGCAATATTATGACATTCAGAAACAGCTGAAGGGGAACATAACTCAGCTTTTGCAAGTGTTTAACTACTTTTAAACATGGTGTTTGATGTGCACATTACACCTAGTGTAATTCTAGCAGACCTCCTAACCACATTGTAACTGCAATGCAATGCTGCACGGAAAACAATAGATTAATGATTATGCTAAAGCTGTAAGTCTTCCTTACTAAACAGCCACATTTTTAGATAACAACATAAATACAGTGCATGAAGACATTTAGTTAACATTGCTTTTAAGAGCTAGAGAAGGACATTTTAAAGCATTTTCTCTTTTTTTTTTAGAAAAAACAAAAACATCTTGCTGAATCTACATGAAGTGTCCCCTGCATAGGGCAGCTTTTTAACATCGCTTAGTACTAAAGAGCTTTACATACCTAACTTACAGACAAGTAAAGAACTAAAATAGATGTATACTGAAGTCCTTCAATACCTTGTATTCTAAACAGACATATCTTTCATGCAAAGTTTGGTGGATAAATAAACATTCTTCTTTATCATTTTACATTTTACAGTTGCTAGATACATTTTCATTATAGCACAAAAAGCCTTTTAGAAACTTGTAACAAAAAAAAACTGAATTTTCTGAGACATTTGCATAGCACTTATTTAGAATCATTTAATTGTACTTGTAAAAGTCTTGTTTTGTTACCTTAAAAGGCTTTTTCTTCATAGGTTTGCATAGTTCCATTGATTTCAATTACTTTTAGTACTGTACATTGAGCCTTGCAGTTCCCAATAGTGTCTTGGAGGCTCCTGATCTTCAGAGGAAGTTGTTATTTGACCTCCCAACACTGCATGGATTTGGGTATTGTTATTTCCGTTTTTTCGCTTACACAGACAGCTCTCTGGATCAACAAAAGTGGTGATTTTTTTTTTTTTATTTAAGCTTGTTTGGATAATTTCTGTTGCTGGGAGTGATTCATATATTCTTTTCTTGCTTTGTTTTCATTTATTTGCGATTTTCGGCTATACAGTATATTTAGGCTTATTAAGTAAAATGTGTAAAGCTTGTGCAGACTTCTTATGTAGTTAGATTTAACTTTATTTAGGAATTTTACTGTTTACTGAGTATTTAGGGATAGAAAGATTGATTTTACATGGTATTGCATTTGCTATGGGGTTTTTGACCATAGAACTGCATTCTACATTTAAACAGACATTTGACCATGACATTTGCTGTTTACACACCACATTTTTGTAACCGGAATGCAGGAACTAAATATTCACAGATATAGAACATTATATCAATGTTTTATAGCCTTACCTTAAAGCATAGCTTTTAAAAAAGCTGGTTTAGGCTTTAATTTGTCGGCTATGTTGCTGTGCTATTTCTTTACCTCAGGGGAATCTCTGAAAGCTTTGATGAAGGTGGTTTTAGCTTCAGTTTTATTTTGTACACAGTATTTTTGATCTTTATAGCTAGCTGAACGTAAGTAACGCATTTGAAATCTGATATTCTTCTTAATTAGATAAGAACAGAAAGGGTCTAGTTCTTGGCATTCTTGCTTGATGGGCAGAGGTAGGTCTTGTGTAATGCTTATTTTATAGCCCCTCCATGTTATGTTTCTTTTCTGTTTAGCAGCTGTTAGGATCAAGTCGGTCTGTGCCACATTGAGTATTTTTACATAGAATTGTCTTGGTACAGTTTCATCCTGTGTTCTCCAAAGAGATCTGTGTGCACGTTCAATGATCATTTCTTTTGCTATATTCTTATTTTCAACAGTTGTTTCCACAATCTCTTTAATTATTGTATTCAGTTGGGTTTGGTCAAACACTTCTGGTACCCCTCTTATAATTATATTGTTCCTTCTGCTTCTTGCTTCAAGTTCTATCATTTTTGATTGGAGTTCTCTTATGGTCTGTTCGTTGGTTTTAATTGCATTCTTCAGGGCTTTGATTTCAGATGTGTTTTCCTCAGTCTTAGTTTCATTTAAAGTTATTCTTGCCGCAATTTGTTCAGTGCTGTTTCCCACAGAACTAAGCTTTTCAGAAAACTCACAAATGTCATTCTGGAGTGGTTGTAGGGCTGTTTTTATATCTTCTACTGAGTATGAGTTTTCATTTTTTGCTCTCAAAGAAACTTTATTAGTTTCCTGTTGTGACTTAGATGTTTTCTGTCTCTTGCTTGCTTTGTCCTTTTCAAGAGTCACAATTGCAGATAATTTTGATTTGGACGGTTGTATTTCCATTAGTTCCTTACTTTGATCCTGGGTGCTACCCATAGTGATATTTTCTCTTTGTTTTGCAATCTTTTTCAGATGCTGCTGAGCTGTAAAATTGAGCAGGCCTTGCCACACTGTCCCAGTCACTGCTTCCCTGCTGGCTTAGAAGGTATTTTAAACGTTCAAATTTAGCTTTATATTTTTAGATAAAGCTGTTTCCTTGCTTCTTAGATATTGTTTGTGCCGGGGTTGTGCAGGTTTTACCTTTTAGACATAGGATGTTGAGGCTTTGTTGTAGATTAAACTTTTAATTTTTGGAGCTGCAGCTTAATGCATGTCTAGTTGTCAGTGGCCACCTTGGGAAAAAAAACTACATTATAGTATTATTGTGAATCAAATACTTATTGTCTAATTTTCATCTTTATGTCAGGTGTTGCTGACAATGCCCTCTAGGCCAGTTTATATAGCTGCTATCACATGAGTATATCACTAAACTGTGAACATTTTGAAAAATGCACAAGCTTAATTCTATCTTAGTTATACAGTATCTAACATGTAAATTAGGCTACTCCCTTAATAATCAAGTAAATGAACTGATTTGGGGAACATTTTCATCCATGGTATGGGCTGTTTCATTGTACAGTGTAAATCTGTGAAATACAGTAGGAGCATACAATATAAATGCAAATGCACGGGAAAACAAAATTAGTGTTAACAACTTGAGTAATAGTATTAAAACTTAGTTAACACCTATGAAATATGAAACATTCTAGGTTAAATACAAGATGAACTAAGATAAGCAACATAAAGTTCATCTAAAGTTAAGTAGAAGCAAAACAATATTAATTAACAAGCAATTGCCAGAACAAAATCTTTTTTGTTTTTCCTTTTTATTCCCCTTCTGCTTTATTCTTTTCACCTTACTCATTGTCCCAACTCAACACCAAATCTACCAGTCTCTTCTACAATCCACAGACTATCTGCATTCTAAGGCTTGGGGGGAGTCATGCCATTGCCTACGACCATGGGGCATTGGATTCACCCACCCCTGCATTCACCTGTTTTATATCTAAAGACTACTACCCTCTATGAACCATACATTCTCACAGGAAACAGCTAGATGAATGCTACAACCCCCCCCCTCCCCAGAATGGGCATGCCCACCCTTCCCTCCTTACCCAAGCTGCTAATCAAACCTGGGCCACCTGGGCCATAGTTAAGGATTTATCTCACTAGACCACAGTGCTGCCTGAGTAAATTCTGTTATACAAGATAATACAATATAGTAACATTATATACACACAAAAGCATTATTCCTCAAAGACTACATTGATTAGTTATAGATCCATAGAACAATACCCTCCTTATGGATCCATAAAACAATAACTTCCTTTAAGAAAAATCAAGAAATCCAGCTTCATAACTGATGATAGAGTAACTGTCTCCACTACACAGTCACATCTTCGTTACTTTATATTTATGTTAGGATGATTATCTCAACTGTACAAGCAGGTGCTTATTACTGTAGGTTTATATCTGTATCTCTGGACAAAATTATTTTTGACAATTGTCTCAAGACACCATATTGTTAATGACAGTACTAAAATATTTTATCTTTTTTTTACTTTATGCAAAGATATTTTAACACATACATAGTCATTCTGACTTACTACACTGTCCTTGGCTTTGGAATTTTCCAGAGTTCTTCTTGGAAACCCCATTTTGTTGAAACCATTTATTTTGTTTCTTACCACTGCGGTGGTGGTGCTGCAGTAGCGTAGTCGCCTCACAGTAAGACGTTGTCCTGTTCGATTCTCAGCTAAAGCGTCTTCTGTGTGGAGACATGTGTGAATGGGCGTATCTTCATTGAAGGTTGTGCGGCAGGGCTGGCAACTCGGTAAGTAAAAATCTACTGCCAATCATTAGCGGACCGGAGTTCCGCTGTGGCAACCCCTAACTGGGAAAAGCCAAAAGATACCAAAACTGGATGTAGAGTTAGAGAATCCCTTAGAAATTTTGGTAAAGGAAGGCCGCAAAATCTTTGAGATGACCTATATAAGCTTACCCCTTTCATCACACTTCTTTGATCACCTCTGCAGCTGGGGGCTCAAAAACTACATCCCTTTCCAAAGGAAAATTTAAAACCTCATTTTCACATCATTTGTGAGTTTCTGAGAAGGCAGCCATGCAAACCTCCTCAAAATAGTATCAGTGGTCAAAGTCCTTAAAGAAGTACTAATAGAGTAATATATGCACTGTATACAGTACGGAATGACTTGATCAGTAGAATAAATTAAATTAATTAAAACAGGGCTTTCCTCACAAGAAGGAACTGCAGGCAAAACATTCTTCATACATTCAAAATTAGTCAGGACAAACCTTTACATATGAGCCTGACAATTCAAAATTCTGAAAATCAAACTTGCAGAAGCATATACTTTATTCCCATGCTTATCAATAATCTTCCCATCCTTAGAAATAGTTGGATTGGAATTAACTAAGTTTTAAGAAGCAGAAGAACTATTTAAACCTATAGCTGCTAGATCAGGTTTGGGAAGCGTGCATAAAAACATAAAGGATTGAGGAAATTTATATATCTTCAGTGCTTTTTAGGGGCAGCTGTCTGACTGTCACAAAAATTGTGGGCATTCTTCAAAGTTGACAGAACTGGTGGAATGGGTGAATATTCCAGAAATTCCTTCTGTAACAGCATGTAGTTTTTTCTTAGAAACTGAGAAACCTCAGTGTTCTCCTATTGAAAGAGAATCCTCCACAGAAAGAGTCCAAATCAGAAATCTGAGGAGAAAAAACTATATTTGTCTCTTCATCCTCCTGTCCAGATTCAAAATGGTGAATCTCTTCAGGAAAGGAGGTATCCCTCTTTCTTTTACCAAAAACTACTTTACAAGAATAAAAAAAAGCCTGAATTAAAACCTGAGCCAGACCCAGTACACCACTCCTGTCTAAGGAAATTTAAGGAGGCGTAGATACATGGTTAGTAGTTCTTTTTCTTCACAGAAAAAAATGAAGTTTGGTGACAGACCGATTTTTCCAGGGACATCTTCAAGTGGGGCTAGATAAATAGAGTAGCAGGAATTAAGAGGATGGGGGAGGATAGGGTTAAATGGGAATGAGGGATGATTGGGAGGAAATGAGGTAAGGGTAGGGAGGGGCTTAAAGGGTTTTAGGCAAGTGTAACCTTTATAGGAATCACATTTTTGGCATGAACTTGCTAAAGCAAGGTACACCAATGACAACCTGTAGGTATTCCAGGAGACAATGTAGGCCTCTGGATACTGGTTGGTGGCAGGTGGGTTGTAACATATATTATTATACAGTTTTTTTTTTATGATGTGGGAAATAGGCTAGGGGTATTTGTATCTAAGTAAGGGGTATTTTGGTCTAGGTTGAGTTGGGGTTTATGGTGTGGTTTGTTCGGGTCAGGTTTAGTGCAGTGTGAAGTATTGTCTGCCTTGTTGCTTGCTCTGCAACATGTTGGTGGTTGAGCTGTGTGGTTTGATCCACTTGTTTGTTTTGAATTTTGTTGGCAGCTACTCGGGGTGTTTTCAGTGGTGGTTTGCATGTTTGCCTGCAAAAGGCTTTAGTGTTTTTTGGTGGTGGTGTGTCAAGAATGTGGGGTTAGCAGTCCCCGACTTTAATGTGTCTTAAGTGGGTGGTTGCAGTTCTGTTCATGTGCGGTAAGTATGAATGGTTGTGGGGACTGCTGTGAGGCTGAGAAGGGACTGTGAGTGCTGTTTATATATGAAGCAGCGATGGACCCATGACTCCACACTGCTCAGAATTTTGCAGGAGGGCAGGATTTCGCCTCATATTTTGATCCATTTCTCATAAAAGCAGGTAGGGCCTCATCATTAGTGGGGGCAGTTACAAATCACATCAGTTTCCATGCTCCAGCAACCCTGTAGGCAGTTAAGTAACATCGCTGCTGCTGTCATGGTGTAGTGCAATATCTGTCCTTGCAGTTGCATTCTCTGCTGTGGCTAATGTTGTGGTAGAGAATTAATGGATGCCGAGTTTGGGAGGATGAAGCACGTTTAGGTATGTACTGCTGAAGTGACATTTCTGGTGCAGGAGTTCTCTGGTAGGGCAACTGTTGGTGGTGGTGGAGTGGCAATGGCTGCATTTTGCCATTGGGTGCCTGTCTAAAGTAAGGCGGCCTTTTTTCGTGGGCTGGTGTGAGGTGAAGTGACTGTTTCGCAAGCTTGGTTGTTCTTCCTTTTCCATGTCGCAAGTTGTTAGCATAGATCTGGAGGGTGCCCTGTTGTATAACAGCAAGACATTTTTTAAGATAGCCGAGGTTGTGGTTGTGGATTACATTTAATTCTGTCATTGGTGGTTAGCATGCTTTAGCTGAGGCTTGATTTCTGGTTTGTTGCAGTGTGAGGTGCAGTTCTGAATGTGGTTATGGGATATTCATAGCTCTCTGGTAATTTTCTGCACCCTGCTGTTTGGTTTCTTTTTAGTGTTTCAGTTTGCTTTCTTATTACATTGGTGTTGACCACAATCATTGGAGGGTAGAAAGTAGGAAATGGCAAACATTTGAGCTTCATGCTTGGTTCCCCTACTTAGTTCATGCTCATGGTGTCTTTTCTTTTGTCTGAGCCTTGCTTCTACCCATTAAGCATGTCGCTAGTCTGTGCCTTTGTTCCCCATTACTTGGGTTTTGTCCAGATCTCCTGATCTCTTGATTTGAGAAGTATAATCAGAGATTTTGTGGTTTTAATGGCTGTGGAGGATGGGGCGGCTGTACCGAGGACAAGTCAGAGTTACAGCTTGTAAATAGTTTTCCTGATTTATATTTTTCCTCATCAAAGTCCACGCTTAGCAGTGTCAAGTAGAGTGATATTACACAATTTGGATGGTGGCCCGGCAGTGCAGTTTCATTAGCAGGGATAGAGTACTTTCTGGTGAGCCATGAAGTTGTCCTTAACAACAGTCATCACCGCACATGCATGGCATGGTGCAGTGGTTTTGTTACATGTTACTTTTTGGTACGGTGAGCAATATTTATGCGCTCAAGAGAGTGGTGGGTTACCTCTTAGTGAATCTTCCTCCTCTGTAAATTATGAATTTTCATGTTAGGTAGGGCTACAGTGATTACCATTGGTGGGAGAGCCAATGAATGAAATGCCGGGGTGTTAGGAAGAGTATCTGTATAAGGCTTTTGAGTTTGATCAATGAGAGTTTTAGTGAGTGCTTGCCTTGCTGATGGTCAATGTTTTGTACTATGCACATTTTCAGTAAAATGGCATGGCTCTGTTTATGTAATGATTGGCTTCCCATATAGGTAAGAGCAGCGAACATAGACTTGTATGTAATAAAAAAATAAAAAATAATCACAAAAATAATTTGATTGCAGGTTATGTGTATTTATCACTGCTTGTGATCTGCTTGCATTTTGGGACAGGTCTGGTTCTTCAGTTGGAATGATACTTGCATTAATGCTTGTATCCTTACTGCAGTCTGGTATGGGGGAGGTTTGTGAGAGTGTTTTTTTTCACAGATTGTGAGTCACCCGAGAAGTGTGCCTGGCCAGTGTGCATGCAGTGTGCGGCTTTAATGATCGTGAAGAAGGGTATGACGGGCATAGTCATCAACAGTCGCAGGACGCATTTCCAAATTTTTCACAGTGTGTCTACCTTTTGTCACAGATATTTGGTCCATTTTCATGGAATGGTGGTTTTCTGTTCAATACTCAGTAACTCGTTAGAGACTGATGTTAGTAAATGAGGACGGGCATTTGAGTTTAGAATTCATGTCCCTTGTTAGTCTCATGCTAATGTAAAACCTGTCTGGTGATCTACTTTTAAGTTGGTAAGAGCAATATTTAAGTGCCCCTCTTTTGGGCCTTTGGGCCTCCATTGGTTATGGTTGGGCCCAGATTTTGCTCCAAGAGGTAGGAAGGCATAAGTTGCAGTCATTAAGGTCATACATGAGACTTCAGGGAGTAGGCAGGTAGTGCAAGTCCATTGCTTAGTCACATGCTAATAGTAAGTCATCTTATCATTGCTTCTATTTTTAAACATTGATAGAGTTAGTGTGGGGATTTGCATGGTGCTAACAGATTGATGTGGTCGATACTTCTTTTATTTTCATTGGCAGTTACCAAACAATACTTCTGTGGCATTTCTCAGTTTGTTCTCCTGAAACCAGATGGGCATGTTAGTTAGGAATTTGCAGCCATGTTCTGTGGGAGGCATATCCTAGTTGGGGGCCTCTTTCCAGATTTTGGCTCAATATTTATGGCTTTGCAGGTTTCCTGTTTTGTTAGGTATGCTGTGACTTCAGTGGTCAAACATCTGGCTTCAGATATGGGGATGTTCCTCAAACATGTATTGTTTTCTGTCGAATCACTGGGATAACCTGAGGAGTGAAGCTGCTTGATGATGCAGTTCTGCAAAAAACATTTTCTACATGGTCTCTGTTGCACAAGTGGGGTGTGAATACTCCTCATGTTTCTTACTCTCTGAGTTTGTTAGTATTAAAAGGGAGAAGTGTGTGTGTGTTTTTTTTCTTTCCAAGCTAGAACAAGCCTTGGCCATGATAAAGCATTCAGAGGGGGTAGTTATCTTTGAATGTTTTTATATTTCAGATTATTTACATTTCTCTTTTCTTTTGCAGATGGTGGTGTTACGAGGTGTGTCAGCTGTTGTAGAGATATGCAGTGCAGTTGCAGATGGTCAACCCAGAGGTTGTATCAGCTGGTGGTTGAAGGATGTGGGCTCATCAGGTGATAAAGGTTGCTGCAGAGTGGTTTAGATTGCTGTAGCTGCATGGACTCAGGTCACAGGTGGGGGAAGTGTAGAGTAGACATCAGTGGATGACCAGAAGCAAGTGGGTTTGGAAGGTGATGGTGGCTGTTACAGTGCATGTCCCTGTCTCTAGAATGGTGCACAAAGGGCTCTGAGTGGAAGACCATCAAAGGCGACAGTCAGTGCCTGAAGGACATGGTCATTAAAGGTAATTACTTCTGAGGGGGTGGATGTTCCATTTTCTGGAGTTGTGCAAAATGTGGTCGCAGGTAATCTTACTTTATTTGATGCTTATTAAGGCACATTGGAATTGAGGTGGTTTGGGGTCTATGTGGGCAAGTAGGGAAAAGGTATGTTAGGGCAGGGTAAAGCAGGGTGGGAGATTTAGTAGGAGTCTGGGGGACTCCCACAGATGGGGTGGAGTCACAGCAATAATAGGATCACAGGAAGTTACTAGGATCTAGGATCTAGGATCTAGGGCCTATACAGGCTAGCCAAGCCAGCCTACCCAAGTTCAACTCCTATTTTTATGTGCGGCACCTATGCCCATGACCGAGAGAGAGTTGGGTGAAACCACTGGGGAAAATTTATGGCTACCTGTCCAGTGCTTAAATTGTGTTGGATTTGATGGAGCATTCCAGGCTGCAGGTGTTTGGGGAAAGTGAGACATTGTGTGCCTTGTGCTATACAGAAGTTAGGCTTAAGTAAGACATTGTTTTGGGATTTCTTGCACATGGGTGCCATGGTTTAATTTTTCCCAAATGTAAAGGTGACACATTGGAAGTAAACTTTGTGGGGAAGGTTAAGTACAAGTAGCGGACTAGGGCTGTTTAGTTTCTTGGGCTACCGGAGTTGCATGTCAACCAGTTTACTTGGATAATTTTGGGAAGGGTTTATAAGTCAGTGTACTGTTTTACCATTTTGGTTCTATTTGGTGCAGTTCGGGGGATGGCCTTTGAGTAGATGGTTATGGTTGGTAATGGGGAGTTGTACATGTTTACAAAATGTGATAGAAGGTGTTAGGGTGGGGGGTATAATATAAGGGGTTGGTTTGTGGCTGGTTGGGTAGGGCATTGCTAGATTGGTTACATTTGTGTTGCAGCTGCCTTTAGGAGGAATTTGTTGATGGGAAGGAGTTTGCTGGGGAAGATTTGGTGATTTCTCTGGCTTGGGAACAAAGTATGGTAGTTTAGTTGTTAAAGGGGTGGTAGTTGTGAGTAGTATGGTCAGCTGGGTGACAAGGGTAGGGGCACTTAATCCTGCTTGGTGATTCATTGTTTGAAGGGTTGGGGTAGGTATGATAGGGTGAAGACTGACAGAAAGTGGTTATTCACAGGATAGTTTGTATGGTGTGAGTTGGCTTTGGTAAGAGAAGTTTATTGTGTTACAGTTCAGGTGGCATTTTATTTACGGATGTCTGGAGGTAATTCAGAAGGTGTTTTGTTGGTCAGCAACTGCCATGATATTAAATGTTTGCTTGTTTATATTGGGTAGTTGGTGTAATGGGGGGATTGTTATTATATTGATTTCTAAAGGAAATTTTATTTTGGGCATTATTATCTGCATTGGACAGTTAAACACAATTGCAATCTTGACATGATGGTGGGCAATAGTTATGGAGTGGTTTTGAGTACTGTGGGTTCAGTGATTCATGGTAAATTTGGTAGGTAGTGACCTGGGAATCATTGTGAAGCTACTATTAGCTATTAAGTGAGAGTTTACTAATAAACAGAGATGGGGGTTATGCTTCATTACTTTAACATTTGACAGGGATCAGGGGTTTACTTTCAGTCATTTAGACTATTGGCTACTTTGGCTATTTAGGTGATAGGGCTTTATAAAATTGGGGTTGGGTCAGTGGCTTGTCTGAGGGAAGGAAGGATGATTGAGGGAATATTGAATATTTGGATTTTTCATGTTAATCTGGTGTAGGAGGTTCAATTGTAGTTGTTGGGGATTAGGATTCATTTTCATTTGTATAATATAGACATTGTATGGCATGTGTTGGTTGGGCTGATAAAAATGCTATGATGGCCATTTTAAAAAAAATATATATGCTTATAATGGATAGCTGGTGGGATGACAGGATTGCTATTACACTGATTTTGAAGAGATCTCATTGATTATTATATTCATTGGGTGGTAAAATGGGGCTGCAGTGTGGCATGATAGTATGCAATTGCCTCTGTGTGGTTTTCATGGCAGTGGGCTTAGTGTTTGGCTGTCCAGTTGGTTGGTAATGCCCTTGGAATCATTGCGAGGCTTCCATTGGTTGTTAGGTACAGATTATTTAGCTCATACGCAGTGGTTATGCTAGGTTATGAGGTTATGGTTTGTTACGTTAGCATGGGAGAGGGATCAGTGGTTTGTTTTCAGCTGTTTAGGCGACTGGCTATTTTTGTTAGTCATGTGATAGGGATTTAAAGGAGGTGATGACTCGGTTCCAGCTTGGTTAGAGAGGATGGGGTACACAGAGTGATGTTCGGCCTAATGCCTTAATTGTGATTAGATTGCTGGAATTTGGTCGGAGAGAGGGGGAACAGTATGGCAAGGCTGGTAGGTGGAGAAGAGGGACAGGCTTGCCCTCTTCTATTTCTCCTCTGGTGTTGGATGTTCAATTCAATAAGTCGGGAAAAAAAAGTGAGTAGCTGGATGTTGTTTGATAAGTAAATAAGCAACCGGAGGTAAGATTATTATTTGGTTGGATGTGTAATCCAACAAATGGTTCATAGATTCATAGGTTCATAGGTAGGTACTAGGCTATTGGCCCCAGGACCTATATAAGCCTAGTCAAATGGTACCCTGGCTTTTGCCACCCAAGAGAATTATTTTCCTGTGCCCCTGTCAAGCAGAGCCACAGAAGTGATCCCCAGGGTGAATTTCCTATCTCCCATGCAATCATCAAGATTTTTCTTGAAGAGTGCTAATGAGGAGGTTTGTTTGATGCAGATAGGTAGTATGTTCCAGAGTATGGGAAGTCTCTGGGACAGGAATCTATCCCTCTAGCATGTTCTTTTCATTGTAGTGACAAGGTTTAGGTCCCTTGAGCGTGTAGCTTGGAGGGATTTGGATTTCTTTAAGTGGAGCATGTCCAACAGCTCTGGGTTTGACATAGCTTTGTATGTTAGACAGAGATCGCCTCTGAGTAGGCGATATGTGACAGAGTAAAACTGGAGTTTTTTGAGACGGTCTGCATAGGGCATCTGTTTGAAGCCAGTAATCCTCTTTGTGAGGTATTTCCATGGCCTTTCCAGTTGTTGTAGATGTCGTGTGAGGTACATACCAAAAGGGGTGTTGTACTCTATAATGGGTCTAATGAGTGATGAGTAGAGGGGAACAATGAACTCTTTTTTCCTGGATGAGAAACCTTTTGTGATGAGGTGTGCCACATAGAAGGATTTCCTGACTACTGTGGTGATGTGATTATCAAAGGAGAGACTACTGTCCACCTGTGTTCCAAGGTCTTTTATTACACGTTCGGTGCTAAATAGACTACTGCCTATGTGGTACTTCATGGGTACAGAGTTTTTACCAAAAGGGATGACAATGCACTTTTTGGCATTGAGCTTGAGGTGATGGCTTTGACACCAGGCACCTGTCTCAGTGAGGCCCTTTTGTAGGATGTCCACATTGTTAGGAGTTTTAATTATGGCTCCTAGTTTAGACCTTCTGTGTTAGCCTGTACTTCAGAGAAGTAGATACCAAACAGGAGAGGACCTAGGACTGAACCCTGTGGTACTCCACTTGTCACTGGTCTGAAGATGGATTTAGAGTCTGCTACTTTCACAGTGTGGGTTCTGTCAGTGAGCCAGTTGGCAACCCATCTTGTGACATAGAGATTTATATTTAGTTTAGTGAGTTTATCTATAATTTCAGAGTGGGGGATGGTGTCAAAAGACTTGGCAAGATCTAGATAGGCTGTGTGAACCACCTTACCCTCATCTACGGCTTTGGTGACTGCTTCAAAGAAGTCTATCAGATTTACGAGACATGATCTGCCTTTTAAAAACCCAAACTGGGTAGGGTCCAGAGTTTGGAAATTACCAATGTCATTGTTTATAAGTTCAATGATGATATGTTCCATAGCCTTGCAGACCAGGCTCATCAGGCTAATGGGGCAGTAGTTCCTGGAGTCCATGGTGGCTCCCCCTTTGTGGAGTGGGATAACCGTTGCTGTGCACCATTCAGTGGGCACAAAGCCTGAGGTGAGGCTATGACTGAACATGATACTTAGGTCAGGTGCCAGTTCATTCTGCAGTTCATGTAGAACGCAGCCTGGTATGTTGCTAGGTCCCATGGATGCTGTGTTCTTGGCTTTGGAGAGTGTGTTTTTTACCTGTGCAGCCATGATTACAGGAACTTTGCATTCTTCTGGTATAGAGATGGGCCCTTTAGAGGGTGAGAGAGGGGTAAAGTTAGCATTTAACCTATCTGCCAGGATGTTGGCAATATCAGTTGGTTCTGTATATTTAGTGCCATTGTGCTGTAACTCAGAGCAGATCAAAGTGTTGCCATTGAGATTCTTGACATAGCTATAGAATGCTTTGTGGTTGTCTTTAGAATCAGTGGCGATTTTGTTTTCATAACTAGCTTTGGCGGATTTTATGAGGGATCGCAGCTTCATACTGAGGCTGATCACGGAGTTCCTCCAATCATTTACTGTCTTTTAGCAACAGTTTCTTTCTTCTGTTGTAGAGTTTGTTTATGGCAGGGGACCACCAGATGGGCTTCCTTTTTTTGGAGGATAGCATCTTGGTCCTGTTAGGGATTGCACAATCCATGCACTCATGTAAGTGCTTATAAAGTGCATTTGTATAGGATTCAGCAGTCGTACCTCTATTGTCCATCAGCATGGGTGTCGTGAAGTTTGTCACTTCTGTCTTAAGAAGTGTGAAGTTGGCTTTGGAGAAATTTTTTACAGTGGTTTCCCTAATGAGAGGTGGGGGTGGGATGTGGATATCTAGGATGATTAGTTTGTGGTCAGATCTGACAAACGAGGAATTGACCTCTGGTGTGGAACACCAGTTGCCCATGTTAGTAATGACCAGGTCTAGGATATTGCTGGCCCTGGTGGGGCTGTGAATAAGTTGATCCAAGGCATTGGAATTTATGAATTTCAGAAAACATTGAGCACAAGAGCTGGTACATGAGTAGTTTTCTCAGTTAATGGTGGGGTAGTTGAAATCATCCATTATTAGTGTGTTAGGTTGTACCCTAATATTTTTCAGTGTATCAAGAAATAAGGAGTGGGAATCCTGGGGCATGGTGGGGGATCTGTAGCAAGCTACAATTTGGATTGGGGTCTTGCCCAGAGTTAGTTGCACTTGTATAATCTCGGATGCATTATGCTGAGAAACTAGCTTGGAGGTGTGGATATCCTTAATGAATATGGACACGCCTCCACCTTTAGTGTTTCGGTCCAGGTTAGGTGGCCAAAAGGTGTGGTATGAATTATAGCCTGGTAATGCAGGGGTGCTCTCTGGAGCCTTGAACCAGGTCTCTGTCACTGCACAGATGTCGATGTTCTCCATTTTAAGGAGTGCCTTGAGTGAGTGCATTTTGAGGTTTAGACTTCTAGCATTAAGTAGCATTACCCTCAGATTTTGCTTGCTTGTACCTGTTATGATCATGAATTTGTGATTTGAACCTTGCCTAAAAAAGGCACTACCTTAGCCAGTATCCAGAATCCCAAGGGTAACAGGTGCAGGCCATCTCTGGCAAAGCATCATGGTTTGTCGATCATGTCATCCTAGGCAGACAGATACTGGATCCCCTTAGAATGACACCAGAAGCTTAGCCAATTGTTGAAGTCAGTCATTTTGTCCTTGTACTGTGGTATCATTCTGGGTGATGGCAGTATGCTACTCAAGGCTAGGGTCATACCTGCCTGGGCTACAGGATCGAACAGCTCCTCCAAGTCTTTTTTCATGTTGTCCAGGGAGGTATGTCTCAGGTCATTTACACCAACATGGACAATGAAAAAGTCATATTTGTACTTGTTGTGGAGTGACCTGAGTTCATGCGTTATGTGGCGGATCCTGGCACCTGACAGTAACTTTCTCTTTGTTTAGCCTTGTGAGTGGAACATCAGTGTGCCTAACTATAGAGTCACCTATGACTAGAGTGTTTGGTATGTTGTTATGCCTTATGGGCTGTGTTTGAGTGGCACACTGAGTTTGTGGGCTATGTGTCACTTGGATGTGTTGGGGGGTGGTGGTTGCTTGCGTTTCTGCTTTGGAGCTCCCTGTTGCTTGGGTAGATTTTTATTGAGAGCCTCCGTGAATGTAGGTGTGTGTTTTGTGTTTCTATGTTTGTGTTTTGGTGGTGTAGGTTTTGAGGGACTATGTGATGAGTGTGGTGTGGTGCAAGTGTCTACCTTCTCCTCTTGACTATCTAGTCCAGTCTTGGGTGAAGAGAACTTTGCTTCCAGTTCGGCAATATAAGTGCTTCTCTCACAGGTTGTAGTGTTGGGTGGTAGGAGGAGAGGGTTGTCTGTGTGCATGAGGCAATTGTTGCATTGCCCCAAGATGCCCAGATTCATCAGGTAGGCAAGAGAAAACATCGAGAGCTGACCCTTAGACATGCCTGGATAGATGCTTATTTATTAAGTACTAAAAACTGTTTCCATCTAGACAAGTGAGGAAAGTTGAGTGCTGTAGTAATTTGTAGCTTATTTTGTGCTTACAATGAGATCTGAACAAGTGTTGAGCTCAAAGAAACATATTTGAGTGCTGAAACTAGAAAACTGGCTAGTTCTAAAAAACAAAATTAAGCTAGAAGGCTTCCCTCCAACACAGAAATACTTGGGGGCTCAGAAGCTTACAAATAGTCCTGGATACAGCAAATCTTTATCTGGACTAGATAACTTACAGGAAAGGCAGGAAACAAGCTTATAATTTTTTTTTTTGTAAAGTGGAAGGGGGAAAGGAGGAGCAGAAACTAACTGGGTTAGCCTTCTCAAAAGTTCTCCCTGGATTAGGTAGAATGAGGTAATGACACTAGACTCGGAGGAGTGTCCCAGATCAAATTTATAGTAGGTGCGGGCAACTGCAAAGCCACCAAGTATAAAAACAGGATACCAATAGAGAGGAAGGGTGGGAAACAAAAATCAGAACAAACAAACCCAACCAGATGCTTAACAATTGTAGAAAATTTCTAGTTAATACTTCACATACAGTGAAACTAGCTAGAAAAGTATATGCAGACAATAAAAGTGCTATAAATAACTCGTAAAAATAAGCAAAAATACAGGATACTTAATGTTATATATCACAGATTAGTTGGCTCAGAGCCCTTCCTCCAATTAGCTCAGTGTGAAATGGCAGAAAAACTCACAAGTTAACTTCTTAAGTAACAAAGTTGAAACCTGAAACAACTTAAAAAAAATCTTGAAAGAACTAATGAAGTGCTTACTCCAATCCGTAATCCAGCTAAACCCAATCAGCCAATGACCATAAACAATTCACTCTCACTGAAATGCTATACTGGCTTTGGCTGAACTACGATGGCCTGGAACATGTGCTTAGACACACAGCCTCTACTAACAAACAACTAGACCCAAAACACAAGCCTGAATATAGACAATGCTACACTACCCACACTACTTAGGTAGAAAGAAAACTGCAGACATGTTTAGTTTAAACAGATAAAGGATCAAGGAGACTCTAGAGAATGCTTTTAACTGCAAACAAGTTATATGATACACTCCTTAGCAGGAAATCAGAACAAACAAACCCAACCAGATGCTTAACAATTGTAGAAAATTTCTAGTTAACCCCTCACACAGTAAAACTAGCTAGAAATGTATATGCAGACAATGAAAGTGCTATACATAACTCGTAAAAATCAGCAAAAAAACAGGATACTTAATGTTATATATCACAGATTAGTTGGCTCAGAGCCCTTCCTCCGATTAGCTTAGTGTGAAATGGCAGAAAAACTCACAAGTTAACTTCTTAAGTAACAAAGTTGAAATCTGAAACAACTTTAAAAAAAAGCTTGAAAGAACCAATGAGGTGCTTACTCCAAGCTGTAGTCCAGGTAACCCCAATCAGCCAATGACCATAAACAATTCACTCTCACTGAAATGCTATACTGGCTTTAGCTGAACTACGATGGCCTGGAACATGTGCTCAGATACACAACCTCTACTAACAAACAAAACACAAGCCTGAATATGGACAATGCTACACTACCCACACTACTTAAGTAGAAAAAAAACTGCAGAAATATTTAAACAGATAAAGGATCAAGGAGACTCTAGAGAATGCTTTTAACTGCAAACAAGTTATATGATACATGCCTTAGCAGGAAATCATAACAAACAAACCCAACCAGATGCTTAACAATTGTAGGAAATTTTAGTTAATACCTCACACACAGTGAAACTAGCTAGAAAAGTATATGCAGACAATAAAAGTGCTATAAATAACTAATAAAATAGGCAAAAAAACAGGATACTTAATGTTATATATCACAGATTAGTTGGCTCAGAGCCCTTCCTCTGATTAGCTTAGTGTGAAATGGCAGAAACACTCACAAGTTAACATCTTAAGTAACAAAGTTGAAACCTGAAACAACTTTAAAAAAAGCTTGAAAGAACCAATGAGGTGCTTACTCCAAGCCGTAGTCCAGGTAACCTCAATCAGCCAATGACCATAAACAATTCACTCTCACTGAAATGCTATATTGGTTTTGGCCGAACTATGATGACCTGGAACATGTGCTCAGACACACAGCCCCTACTAACAAACAACTAGGCCCAAAACACAAGCCTGAATATGGACAATGCTACACTACCCACACTACTTAGGTAGAAAAAAACTGCAGAAATGTTTAAACAGATAAAAGATCAAGGAGACTCTAGAGAATGCTTTTAACTGCAAACAAGTTGTATGATACACTCCTTAGCAGGAAATCAGAACAAACAATCCCAACCAGATGCTTAACAATTGCAGAAAATTTCTAGTTAATACCTCACACACAGTGAAACTAGCTAGAAAAGTGGTAATTGAAGTGAGTGGTGGTACGCTGCTTAATAAATAAGCGGGTGGAGGTATGGATGCAGCTTACTGGTCAGGATGAACGGGGTCATGCTGTTCTATTTTAATGTTACATGGATGTTATCTTCACCTACATCATGTGCTGGTTGTAATTAATAAATATTGGTTAACAATCATGTTTATGGAAGTTTAATAAAGACTGTCAAATGTCATTCGGTATGATGTGTTTATTGAAGGGGACCGGGACAAATGAGGTTTGGTAACAGACTAATTTCTCCAGGGACATCATCATCAAGTGGGGCTAGATAGAGAAGCAGGAATTAAGAGGATGGGAGGAGGATACGGTTAAATGGGAATGAGGGATGATTGGGAGGAAATGAGGTAAAGGTAGGGAGGGGCTTAAAGGGTTTTAGGCAAGTGTAACTAGTGTAGGAATCACATTTTTGGCATGAACTTGCTACTCGCCCTCCCACCCCTTTTTACTAGCGTTGATTGTGGTTATTTTCAGTTTGGTTAGGGTGGAAAAGAGGGACAGGCTTGCCCTCTTCTGTCCCCCCCCCCCTCGGTGTTGGATGTTCAATTTAATAAGTTGGGAAAGGAAAATGGTTGGACACTGCTTGATAAGTAAGTAAACAAGCAGAGTTAAGCAGCTAATTTGGTTGGATGTGTAATTCAGTAAATGGTAACTGACGTTTCTGGTGGTAAGCTGCTTCATAAGTAAGCGAGCAAAGGTATGGATGCTACTTACTGGGCAGGATGAGTGGGGGTCAAGCTGTCCTATTTTAATGTTACATGGATGTTATTTTCACCTATATCATGTGTTGGTTGTAATTAATAAATACTGGTTAACAGTCATGTTTATGGAAGTTTAATAAAGGTCATTAAATGTCATTCATGTGTGATGTGTTTATTGGCATCTATATCAGAAGTCCAAATGCTCATAAGTCCAAACGCCGTAACTTCAAACTGGGAAGGTCGAAGTCTGAAAATAACGAAGCCTCAGAACATCAAATTCTTTCCCAGGGAAAGAATTTGGTGGGCCGGTTTCGCGGCTTTGCTATTTCCTCCACTGTGGTGTGATCTCAGAGTTGGTGGATTTAAGTAGGGGGGGTGTGGGGGGCACAGCCCTCCACATTAGAAACACTATTTAGCATCCGTGTGTTTCTGCATTTTGTACCGGAACAGCGATTTTTTTCCCTGGGGAAAAAATCGCTGCTCTGAGTGTTCGGAGTATTCAGTTTTCGAACTCTTGGGTTCGATACTTACATAGTCGAAGTTTTGACACTTCGACTATATGATATAGACCCATTTTTTGAAGGGGACTGGGACAAATGGTTTTCAGTTAGTTTAACCAACTTTTAAATTGACAGGAAAAAAAGAGTGCTCCTGTTTAAAAGTACAGTACAGTCTTATTACAGTCTGTAAAAACAAATCTCCTAGCTTTAAAATAACTTTCCTGAAGAGGAAAGTATCGATAATAAATGCAGTTATTAAGTGGAATTTTTTTTTCCCCAAAAGAAAAATGATCTGCCCAGCAAAGGAACACAAGCTGACCATCAATCCTTGAAAGCCTCAGTGGAGCATACACTTTGGCAGCAGTAAAGCTCTGAAGGGCTTAGCACCCAAACCTCTCTTTTAGTCAGATCAGCTCGAGCTGCCTGACAGTTTGGGTGTGTGATTGGTGCCCTAAAGCTTTGAAAGCTGGGCAGATGTGATATCCTTGGCAGGACATAACCCATACAGCTAAAGCTACTACAGCAGAGATCAATATAATGAACACCAACTATGCTGCATAGTCACTGTTAGAAAAGGTTTGCTATAACAATGCTTCCTGTGCAAAATGCAAATGTTTTTATAAAATGGAAAAAGAAACAAAACCTGTCATAAAAAAAAAAATAAAATAAAAAACAAATCAGCATGGAATAAAAGGTATGTTGTCTTGTATTTCTCCTTCACATGAAAATGGTATACGTGATGATGTGAGGAGTACAGCAAGTGGAGAGGACACATTATGCAAAATACTTTTTGCTGCATTATTGTAAAATATAGAATCAGATATGAATTTGTGGTGCCCAGCACTGAAGAAGGCACATGAGAAAGGAATATCAGCATGACTGAAAACATTATATCCGATTTAACTACTGATGGAGAAAATGGAGTTGGAAGAGAAAAGCTAACAATTTATAACAATTAATATAGCTAACCAAGATTTAATTGTAATAGGGGTCCTTTAAAAACAAGACAAAATTGCTTATTTGTAAGGCAGCCAATTATACATAGAAATAGCATGCTATATTGGAACAAGGGTGAGATAGAAATATATTGCACATATGTGTTAAGATGATGCCATATATATATAGGCAACCTATAGCCTGAAATCTAATTAAAACTAAGCCACTGGATCTGAAACAATCCTAGAATAAGAGTGTGCAAATGATATGCAATATGTTATGAGTGATCTGCAATGCATACTTACAAAAATTATTAAATTAAATTAAATTATAGAGTATAATATAAGTCATACCCCCATCTCAAAAGTATAGCTTGATTACAGAGAAAATAATCATTAGATAATGATATGGTCTTGCAATACATGTTAACATGTTTTATGTATGGGGCTCTGTTCTGTTCTATTCCATTCGATTTACATTTATTCTGCACCAATGAACAAAGAAGAACATTTAATTTTTAGTGAAGTCACAAGGAAAAAACTCCAATATGAAAAAAAGGAAGAAGAAAAAAATAAATTCTATTAGGAAATTAAATCCACTTTAATTAGGAACAAAAATGGAGAACATGCTATAAACAGAAAAAAAGATAACTGTGCAAAATACAGTGTAATCTAAAGTGAATTTGTTACCATTACACTAAAAAATCATAAGCAGCATGTTCATTTTTAATGTCTAAATCTAAATTAAAAATTAAATCACAGTATACCTAAAATAAAAAAGAAAAAGACTACAGCAAATCAGTGATCAATTAATAATATGCAATGAATGAAAACATTTATTTCAAAAGTTATTGGGTCTATGTCAAATCAAATGTTTCCTTCCCCAAACTACTATTCAGCAAGACCATAGAAGCAAACATTTAATACTGCAAACATTTATTTTAGCAAAAAGTTACTCATCAAGTTACGTTAGTTGGACACCTTTTTGCAGAACAATACATTCTGCATTATTATTTCAAGACGTACTTACAAATAGTTGAGAAACTAATGCTGTATATGTTAATCTTTTGCAAATATTGATTTATAACTGTATGTACTGTAACTGTAAAAATATAATCTATGGTGAATGGTATATCTAAGCATAACTTAAAATTAAACTGCTAAGTATGACAGTGTGATGGAATACATAGTATTTCATGTATAAGGTGCTATTTTACTTTCATGTTCAATGCAGTTAAGGATGAATTCTAGTTTGACTTATTGTTTTATTTGAAAGGTACTGTCGTATGTTAGCATTTTGAGTGTAGAAAATATTTTTTCCCATGGGTTTTCGTAATGCCAGTGATGTTGATCAACTATGGCAATTTGGTGATATGAACTTGTGAACTTCAATGATGTTAGCATTCACTGTAAAAAAAAAAAAGTTCACTCCTGTGGTCTTGCTGAATAGCAGTTCAGAGAAGAAAATGTTCAGTGGTTTGACATAGACCCAAAGTAGATGCCATTGTACCTCTCTATTGATTGGCAAAGAGACAGTTAAGCAATATTTGGAGGTGTTGTTGTATGCATTTTCAGAGTAGAAGTTGATTCTAGACAATGGCAACATAATATGAGTAGTCAGGATTATCATGCCTATTCAAAAATTGAGAGAAGTGAATTAGATATGATGTTAAACTTGCAATGCAGTTAATACCTTGTTTGAACCTTAAATACGGCCAAAAATGTTGAGACGTTGAATGTCTTAAGTGCAAGCTTTATCTAAATTAAATATAGTTCATGGTTAAATTCCTATCATTTTAAGTACATGAAGGGAAACACAGTTATGTATTCCCTCAAGATGTTTTACAGGAAGTTTAAACATATTATTGTAGTCTAGTGCTAGTTTATGTATTAGTGTAAATAAATGTGCCAACTAAATATTACAGGTATCACATACTTTGCAACAGCATTTTTGCACTTCAAAGAGGCAACATATATATATTTTTTAATATACAGAGGTGATACACAAGTCAGATTTGAACTGATACACTTAGATATTTTGTCAGAATAACTTAATGTAGTTTTGATTTACCATGTGTAAAAATATTCTTTGAGGAGCTCATGGAAGAAAACACATCCAACTTATGCTTATTAAATGTATCTTTTGTTTTTATGAGAACTGTGTTTACACAATTTAGTGGAGCAAGACTGTTAATGAAAAAAAGGATATATATATATATATATATATATATATATATATATATATATATATATATATATATATATATATATATATATATATATATATATATATATATATATATATATATATGTATATTTATAATCTATGTTTCTGGTATCCTGGAGTATTCCTCTATTCCGAGGTAAAGCAATCTTGAAATTAGTGCATATAATCCTCAGAAGTAAGTGGAGATGGAGAGGTGTGAAACTCCCTAATGCAAAAATGATTTGAAGATTTACATAGAGTTTTGATATCAGCACAATTCCTACTGTGATTGCATTTTTAGAATTTTTTGGCTGAATATTATGGTTTTTATATTTCTGATAGGAAGCGTATCTATAAATGACACTGCCTTTCTTTTACTGACAATATGGTGAAGGCCAGCAATTTGTATTTATTTTATTTTTCAATTATTTTATTGGTTGTTTCATGTTACAATAAAAATGTTAATCCTAATCAGATTTATAATGCTCATATAATTTAGATATGGTACATTTACAACTCTATTAAATATGAGGAAAAGAAACATTAAATGTACACACATGAATGACTATATACACTACTTAAAAGGATGGATGCATGATAGAGTGAAGTTTTTTATACAGATATATTAAATAAATCATTAATTTTATGATTTGGATAGAAATATGAAGTTTCATAAATAACGTTCTCCAACAGGTATATTACTTTGCTTCAATGTATACAGTCAGATTTTCTTTTACTTTTTATTAATTCTGCAGATCTGAGTTATTTGTTTACAACTTGCTTTAGGGGCAGATGAACTTCTGAAAACTGAGGAAGATTAGTCTATTTCCATTTTTTGTAACTTTCTTGCCGTTACTAATATGCAGCAATATTATAAAGCATATTGATATAAGTTTAAATTATCTGGAATAGGAACATTATATAATATATTTGCAACTTTATTAACATTATTAGACCATTATTCTAGATCAAAGTAATTAATTTCCTCAGAAATCTTTTATTAGTATACAATCAAATATAACATGCTTACAATCTGCATACTTTTATATATTGCATCATTAGCATTTGGGTTCACTATTTTTGTTCATTTTGGATATTCTATCTGGAGGCAAAAATATTTAAAATAAACACATCCATGTGCAGTGTCTGTGGTGCAATGGCTGCACACTCGGTAGATTGATTGCTGATGATGCAGTGTAGCATAAATGGGTGCTGTATTTCTGAGTGAGTCATCCTTTGGATGAGATGTTAAACTAATGCCACATCTTCTTGAACTGGTGGTAGCTCAGATGGATGTAAAAGATCCCATGGCATTATCACTGAGAAGAAAGCTTCTTAGTCTTCTTGTTTAACTATGACCTTGGCCATAATCATATTGTTTCTCCATAAAGTAATCACCCCTCTTCTTTTAGTCTTCAAGGAGACTGATCAAGAATTTCATAATGATTAAATTTTCATTTATCTGCATCTGTCTGATTTATAAAATTCTCTTAAAAATATATAAAAAAAACCCCAACAAAGTAATCTGGAACCATGAATACCAGTATTAAATAACTTTAATAAAACTTCACAAGTCACACTTTCGTTAGAAAGCTTCGTCAGGCAAATAACCACAACAAACAAAAACACTCTTTATATACATTTAAACAATTCATATGACCAATATCATTAATTAAAAATTACATGACCACTAATCACCTAATAAAAGTAAAATCCAGATTTAAAGATACATTCGTTTTACTTAAATTCTTAGTTCCTTTAAAATTGGTTTGATACCAAAGATTTCATTTAAACATGGGTGTCTCTGTCCCCTAAATCTGATAATGCATTTATTTTCTACATTTTCATTCTTTATATCTCCACCTCTAATTCCTTCATAAATAACACTTAATATTACAAACTTAAAATATGCTTAGCATCTGTGCCTTTAATATGTTTAACTAGAGCATTAGTTTCTATTGATCTCCATATTTCTGATAGGTGGTAACCTATTTGTTCTTTTAATTTCCAGTTAGTTTTGGCTATATAAAATTCATCACACTGTTGGCAAAGAGCAATATAGACTAAATTCTTTGTGTCACAAGTACCATATGATTTAATATAAAATTCTTCTTATGTAATTAGATGTATAATATGTTTATCTCTCTCTCTCTCTCTCTCTATATATATATATATATATATATATTTACAATATTGACATTTATTACACTTATATGTGCCTTGTTTTGAACTTCTAACATGATATGAAATATGTTTCTGATAAATTTTTAAAGTTACAAGATCTCTTATATGCAACACCTAGCTGCCCATTTACTATATCCTTAAACTGTGGTAATCGTTGCACTATTGGCCAGTATGTTTTAATAATGTGTGTAATCTTTGGTGTATTCCTAATACAGGCCAAAACACATTTAAATTATGATTTAGAATTTGTATTGCCTTATTGTTGTGGTGTTTCACGTCTTTCTAAAAAAAAATTGGTCTAATAGCAGTGGTTCTCTTCTGCTGAATTTTGCTGTCGATAGTGGCTACATTGTGTTTGTTATAACCTCTTATTACGAAGTCATTAGCCATGCTACTCATCTGTCTATGCATATTTTTGTCACTAGTGTTCAACTTGGCTACTCGCAACATCTGATTCTTAGCAATATTATGAAACATGTGGTGGATGCATGCTGGTATGGTGTAAAAATGTGTTCTTTTTTACCTCCTTTTTATTTAAAGTGGTCTCTGTTCCATCTGTTTTATTCTTAATCAGTCATATGTCTAAAAAATTGATTTGGAAAAAATGCACTGTCTTTTTAAACCTCAAAAATTGGTGGTAGTATTAATATATGTAATAAATCCCTCAAGTGAGGATAGTGAACCTTGCCATATCAAAAACAGGTCATCAACAAATCATTTGTAAAACAGTACATTATTGTAATACTGATTATGTTGTGATAATGCATACTATTTCTCTCTGATTAGACCTAAGTCTATTCAAGATGTAGAGTTAAGAGCCTCTGCTTATTTCAAGTGTATGCCATAATATTAAACTTGTGTAATTTGCCTTATTATCATGGGTGTTTTCCAGCAACTAGACCAATAAGGTAAGCCTAAATATATTTTCAATGTACTATATTATTCATAAGTTATATAGTTAACATTCCTGATAACTGAAAACTTTATGTATTCCAATATACCCTTTAGTTACATTTCCATTATTTGGAAGTTTACCAAACTTTTGTTCTCATTTAAATTCAGACTATATTTTGTTTTATATAAGATAAATATTTAAAAACATGCATCAATGCAAAATACATAAGAATCCCTAAGAAATGCATCTCATATCTTCGTCATCTACCGTGTACCACATTAATTATAAACATTTAGCCAATTAACTATATATATATTTAAATTAAGACCATCTACTAATGATTAATATTAATATATTCTGTGATTCTCATTCTGTATGAATTATCTCCTTTACCATTTCTTAAATATCAATCATTACTAAACATGGAAATGTTTCTGAAAATTACTTATATGATATACATATTACTGAATTCTGTCAAACAATTCTTCTTTGTTTTCTGAATAATCTAGACAATACCTAAAAGCTTTATACTCAGTTATGAATTATTAGCAGAATTTTATGAAATCTGTTAGTCCATTCCACCTCAGAAATTATTTTTAATAGCAATCATTAACTCTTAAAATATCCACTTGCTCATAATATAAACATCTTGCTGCATTGCCGAAAAATATCACCAAAACTAATTAAATTAGCAAAAAGAGATCATTCAATGATCACTGCAGCAGGCATTTAAGAACAGCAACATTTCAATAATATACATAATGATATTATATTCTGCGAGTGCTGACAGTCTGTGTGCATGTTCATGTTATGATTATTTCTTTATTCAACTTCTTGCAGCAATTATTGTTTGTTACATTAAAATAGCAACCGACTTAACTCCTATGGAAAGTTATAATCCAAAATAGGATGAACTATTGAATGTTGGTAAATGCTTTTATAGGTTACTTTTTGCAGAGTTACTAAAGCAGTAACTTCTGTGGAGCACAACACAAACTAAATGTGAGTCTAAATTTTTCAGTATGTCAGAATCGTGACAATTGTAGTTTTCTGCAAAATTTAGTTAAGTGGGCTTTAAATGTGGTTATTTCTAAGAAAATGTAAAAATATAGAAATGTTAAAAGATAAAAGAAGAGCATATTTGACAACACTCAACCATACAATGTTTTACTGAATTAAACAGTTTAAAACAGATCTTATAAATGTAGCAGATATTGTGAATTTTAATAATAAGTACATCTATTGGATGGAAAAAAAAATCACATGCCAAAGCACAGGCAAAGCTCATTGTAACACCATGGGAACATAATTTACAAATTGCTGTCCACTCATCTTATTTTTCTAATCCACATGATTATTCTTGTTACATTATTAGTGTTTCACCAATGTATGTACTGCTTTTGGTAACCACTGTATGTAACATCCTATATCTATGCAAACAAGAAGAAACATCTAGAAAATCCCTGATGTTGGATTGCCTTCAGGTTAAAAAAAATCCACATTATAAACTATCAACTTCAAGTTCTCTTGAAGGGAAAGAAGTCTAATTATACCACATTTCTAACATGAGGTTTCCCACCGAGATGATGATTAAGTAATCACAAATGTTGTAAATAAGCATCTCTCAAATCTCTAAGTGGGAAAGTTTCCATTACAGGCAAGTTCTATTTTTTTAATTATTTTTTTTAAATTATATTGTAAGTTTCTCCTTTCAAGTAAACCACAAATATTAGTTTGTCAAAGTGATTTATCTAGCTTTACATTGTTGTACATGATTTATTAAATGGTACATGTACAGGTCATAAGAACACATATAAAGATAAGTTACACCTCCTCCACTATGTATTAAATAAGAAAATAAACAGTGGATATCTCTTGCTGTCATTAGTCTACCTGGAAACATACCCATGTTCTTGTCAATGCTCATTAAATTACAATTTATGCACATGTAAAGCAGTGTGTGCCAGCTGTGCCTGTTATCATGCACTGTACAAGAAATGTGAATGTACTGTGATTGTGACAAGCTAAGATGTCACTTATATCTGCAGTCCATGTCAAACACTGCACAACATACAGACGGTATGTCAAAAAATGTTATACGTGAATACATTTCAGTTTGGCTGTGGACCTTGTTTCCAGTACATATTTGTTGTTTTGCAAAAAATGTAAATTACATGGTGCTGTTTGTAATATTACATGCCTTACATTGTTCTGTGCAGTGTCTGGGTAGTAACACTGTACAGCATGCTGTAGGCAATCACAATGCCAAAGGCTGTATATCAGGAGCATTCAGTGATGTGCAATGCTTAAACAACATGGATGCGCAGCAACCTATAGGTAGCCTGACTGGACTTTTACTTACATCAGCCATGCTATTCATAATTAAACATACACATACCCCCGGATTCATGAAGCTCGGCGCAAGTCCAGCGTAAGGCTTGCGCCGGCCGTGCGGTGTAGATATGGAGTAGTCGCGCCATATGTATATTAATGAAGGCGCACAGCCACCACAGCCACATGCATAGGAAACGTGCGTGAGTGCAAGGGGCATATCAAAGTTGCGCAGGGAGGCGTGTCAATGTCGGCTGTCGAAGAGCAACCTAAACTGCTGAATATTACATTCCGCCAGCAATAGTAATCATACCTATCAGTGTCCATGGAGACTGAAATGTATGCAAAGCAGAGTCCCTGCGAACAGAAAAGGAAGAATCAAACGCAAATGCACAGTAGGGAATAACGGGTCCCTACCCATGAACAAATGACATGAAAACCGTGTGCCTGTAGTCCAACGTAGTGTTGATAGCTATACTATGTGGAAGTGAAATGTATTAGATGTTAGCTCGCCGCCAGTAGGTACGTCCAATCCAACGGAGAGGGTCACCAGCCGACCCATAATGTGAGGGAGGGAACATAGCTGTGCAGATGTGTCCATAACAAAATACACGAGGAGAAATGTAGATATAGGTAGTGACCGTATGTCTGAATCATATCCCACAAGCCCATGTAATAGTCACATACAAAAGGTATGTCCGTATTTCACATACCAAATGTGATACGAAATAGCATACACATGTAAACGAAACAGAAGGAGCATATAAACAAGCCATGACAACACGGACACATGTAGGCCGAAAGGAACAGTATGATCCATATCGTCGACCAAGATTACCACCTGTCCCACTTTGTGTGCAACAGTCCCTCTGTGGGCAGATGTGTCCTGACACAAACATGTAAAACTGGCAAATGTCCAGAGAATATAGGACATAATTCCTCCGTAGACGTCATGCAATAGTTGCATTAAACATATTTCACTGGACGTATACTACATAAATGTCAGAACAAACAGAATAAGATACCGAAATGCTACAAGAATAAGCTTAGATATAGGCAAGAATTGTAAGTTCTATCTGCCGAACTGACCGTGGGTATGTGTCGGCCTGTAAAATATGCTGTGTTCACCGCAACCGTCACAGTAGGGTTGCCACCTTTACAAATGGCCAAAGTGGGACATGTTTGGTACAGACATCAGATTGTACAGGCCGACACATACCCACGGCCAGTACAAAGGACAGAACATAACTGTTTTGCCTACAGAAAAGCGTATTCCTGTAGCATTTTAGATGCTTATTCTGTTTCTCATAACAGTCAGGTATTTCAGATACAGAATTAACTGTTTAATGCAACTATCACATAAAATATAAGAAATATGTTTGTCCTAAAATCTCAGGACATTTGCCATGTTAACAATTACATGTCAGGACACAACTGCCCAAAGAGGGACTGTCCCTCGCAAAGTGGGACAGATGGTAACCCAATGTCACACTGTGGCCAATTGAAAAGGTGGAAACACAACCGTTGACTGTGGGGAGGCAATGTCCACAACAGTAAGACATGTGTAAGGAATAGCTTGGACATAGGAAAAGGTGTCATCCTACCAATGAGTAGAACAGGCTGGCAAAATCCGGAAGGCAGCTGTATAATCTGAACATGTATGTAACACAGTCGAACGGGTAGTACCCGGATACACCAACCAAGTAATGAAAGTGAAGTAAGGGCGTGTACCTATGTGCGTGAGGTATAGCATGTGGAAAGCAAACATGGCAGGGTAGTCCATACAACCATAAAGGTACCCGACACATGTAGGGTAGTCAATGTGTTACTCTGGCTGTGTCATGGGCCAACAACCAAAGCAGTGCTCTATGGGGTGTGAGTAATTCGCGTGTGAGGGGTGTGTGTTTAATGGTAAATTCCTCAAAGGCGATATTTGTGTCGTATGCAGAAAAGGTGAACTGGAGGTGTATGAGGGGGCAGCGGGTGAAGTTGAAAGAAACACAACCTCATGTAGAAGCAGCTGCAAGACAAGCAGACAGGCCATAGTGTAGAACACAATCCCACAAACATATGAATACGGAAATATGCGAGACAAATGTATAGATACGGCACCGTCACATACCCACAGATGGGTCCTGATGGTACTGGCCATAACAAACGCAACACACCTGGATGCATAATAGCCTACCCAGCATACCCTCCACAACATACAACCTGCGACCATACCAGAACGTCCACCAAATCCAGCCGTACTTGGTCCACTGGTTTGTTGCAGAAACAGCTACATACAGTGACCCCTACACATATGTAGTAGGTATTGTCACCCTAGGCAGTGTCAGGATTGCAAACCATGTATCTCCTGCAGGTAAAACCCCCTGCACGTTTTCGTGAAGCCATAAAAATCTTCGTTATCTAACTTGTTTTGGACTTGTCCAATTTTTGGGATATCCCTCATGGGATGACCAACTGGTGTAAATAGTAGAATGGGTATGAAGACATGATGTCCAATCCAGTAGATATCTGGACGCAAGTCAGAACGTGCAGTGGAGGTCCATGACACTGTCCAGCTCTAAGTGGGCATGCATAACCTACCACCCAGGATAACATACCTTCCCGTGACGCACGTGTCCAGACACGAATAGGAGAGAGAATATAATGCACACATTTGCAAAGTGGAAAACGGCATGAGGGCGAGGAAGACACTTATGTAAACAGGTAAACCCTGATCAAGTGTGAGGGACACTGACTGTGTGCAGTCGTGACTGACCATATCTGTCAACCTGTGTGAGCAAGATATCTGGACAGAGCCATGAATATAAGTGAGACAAATGTCCAAAATCAGGGACAATCTGTAAACATATCTCTTAGAAACATAGAATTTGATAGAATAACAGTTTGCACATTGGCATTAATGTCTGGAGTATGAAGTCTGAAACCCAACTGTCTGTCAGCACGTTCCGACTGCAGTCTTTAATGCTGAGCTACTGCTGTACCAGAACACAACAGCATATTACAGAGGTCCGTGCCATACCACTCAACTGTCCGGATATTTGCAGAATGACTAGGGTCACCACCTGTCCCACTTTGCGAGTAACAGTCCCTCTGTAGGCAGTTGTGCCCTGTGAAAAAAAACAAGACATATAGCAAATGCAAATGTCCTGAGAGTTTAGGACAATGTTATTTCCTAATTTACTTTAATAGTCGCATAAAACAGTTTTTTTATATATGATTCCTCAATATGTTATGTGAAGTAGCATAAGCAATACAAATGTTACTAGAATAAGCTGTTATATGTACAAAAAAGGTTAAAGTTCTGTACTATGCATGGCTGTAGGTATGTTTTGTCCTGGAAAATCTGACATCTCTACAGAACATGTCCCACTTTGGGCAGTCGAAAAGGTCGTAACCCTAAGAATGACCACAGGTTCGCCCCATAGTGTTGTTGTGTGCCTCCGACAATCTACTCCAGTGTGGTAAATAGCTGAGGATTGACGTCACTAAATAATGAGAAATATCCTGAGTATAAGACTCCACAACCTGCAGAAAAGTCATGTTAATGCAAAACCTAGCATTCTATCAATGTTCTAAGCTTGTATGAGCAATTGTTAAAATGTGTCCCTAATGGTCCCCTATCGTGTATGTTTTGCGCATGTTCGGTGCTCTAAGAGGTTGAGAGGTATGGTCTGTACATATTTACAGGAACAGCCCTTCACACTTGTGTAATGTACAACTGCGTACCTGTAGTCACTTCATGTCCAAAAATAATAATCCCCGTATGACTGTATACAGGTAATAGTCAAATGTGAATGGGAACACCCCTCACTGTGGAGTATGGACTGTAACAACCCCACCCATAATATGTAATGCCAACAGAATAAGCTGCTGACAGGTGCCCAAACACCTGTGTCTAGAAACACAGGTAAAACTTCAAAATAGGGACATAATCCCTGTCCATATGATTCGTCTGACATTTGACCTCAGCCAGGGAAGTTCCATGCACCAGGTGGACAAGCCTAAACCCAGACACTACATGAACACCCTGACAATCAAAGACCTGTATGTGGCTGGACTATATACCTTGGTGTTCTGCATATCCTCAGAGTGATTAACAATGCAGCCGGAGTCCACAGCAGTAGGCAAGAGGGAATGTGTAATATGTAGTACTGCCTTTTTCCCAGCAGGAGAATGGATGCCTGTGTCGTAGGTGAAGCGGTGAGGCGTATGTTGATGTAGCTAAGTACTATGGGTATGCATATCAATGAGGGAGAACACCAATAGAATAGCGGTTCCAGTATCCGGCCAATGTGAATGCAGTCCCGGTTGACCTACGACCACTGAACATATAACTTGAAAGTGTAATGAAAGCGTTCGTGCTGTACACACATTCAAATATATAAAGGTGAACGTGTGTTTCGCAGTAGTCCGTAAACTGGAATACAGATATGAAACTGTTACGGTCAGAATTATGAAAGTTCACGGAAGCACAATTATCTATGAAACATATGTAACCCACAATAAGGATATGCAAGTGCGCCTGCGCGTGTGTAATCCGCTCACAAAATAGAAAATGAATGGTGTTTTCCCCACATTCTATGTACATGGCTCATACCTGTTAACCCCGTAAAGTACGAAACCGGACAAAGCCATGACAACTACTGGTACAAATAGGGACAATCCCCAGATATTGCCTAACAAACATAGAAAGTGGATAGAATAACAGGTGTGTCACTAGCATGGATTCTCTGAAGGGTATGAAGTCGTAACCTGAAATGTTTGTCATTATTTGCCAACGTCAGTCTTTAATGATATGCCACTAACTTGCCAGATAGACACAAGGTTATGAAAAATGGAGCAAAGATAAGAGGCAAACAGCTGTACATGCAGCTGAAATCTGTACAGTTGAAAGGTATGATATGGAGATATATATATATATATCCACAGACATAATCCAAAGCAAATTACGAGATGAGGAATGTACAGACATATGTATATATGTACAGATATATATATATATATCTATACACACACGATACATGAATAGATATAAACACAAAAAACATATGTCCCTGTACATATAATACATGTACATAAATAGGTCACGGTATAGCTAATATGGATAGACAGACAGACATGCATGAAAGGAGAATACACCGATGGTTTCCAAACCATTTCCCGGAAAGTACCAGTGTGACAGGGCCTGCAAGTTCTACACGTTAAACATGAATATAGGTGTCCTTTGCAGGACCCCAAAACTTGATCCGTATGAAGTGCGAACCGTCATTGATGCTAAAGACGTCACAGCTGCAACTACGATATAGCTGTACATGCAACAGTAGCAGGTGCAAGGGTAATAACACATGGGTCGATTGAATGTATGATGTACGAGCTGATATCCGCAGATCGGGGAGTGCTTGGAAGTGTCCTCACACTTTATTATCACTCACATTAAACATGTCTAATGGGTACTGTGGAGGTGTGTCAGGTATGGGAATCATGGGTATGCAGAATTGGGCCAAGGTGTTGATTGGCACAGATCTATTAGGTACACCACATGGGAGTGATCAATATACCTATGTGGGTATAGCACACACCTATATTCACAAAAAAGGTGCAACCCATCCACTGGATATTGTGTAAACCATTGGGGGAAGACGTAGGGACCTATATCAGTGTCATGTAGGCGATTATCATGGATGGACACGCATATGACCAAGATGGTAACCATACCTGCCAGAATGTCAGAATAAGACAGCTGGACTAAGGCATAGTACACGACAGACAAATAGGGACTATATTAAATATACCTCAGACAAAGTCAGACCGTTGATAGAATAATTGCGTAGTCGGGAATACGAATGTTATGAGAGTTAGTAATCATGAAATAGAAATGTCAGTCATGATTACCTAACCGCACAGTCCGTCATGGCTTGCCAGCAATCTATCAGAAAGGCACATTATCATGACAAATGTAACAAAATCATAGGTCAAACCCCAGGGCGTATACCCATAATGTGTACAGGTGAGAGGTATGAAGGTAACCCATCCTAATGAAATGTACAGAACTAGTGATACTAGGTGGACAGGTGAGAAGAAAGACGTCAGGACAAATGACAAAACATGTACAAGTCATAAGCATGTTTGTCCATAAATGTGAATTACAACGTATGGCCTGTGAAAGTCAATGTGGAAGGTTAATAGACTCAAATGACATGCGTCCCTCAGGGTGTCATGCAGTGTCACCGATACAGTGTCCAGTCCCCCATACTCGTACGTGAGCTCTGCCACTGACGGAAAGCACAAATACCGGCGTACACATACGGTACATGATGGAATAAGTAGTGTGGATAAGCACCTGTTGGCCTGTGTGAGGAATATAAGCCAGTGGGTGGGTGTGTCCTGCAATAGGAATGTAATGGTAACTGGCCTGTGATGGCGCCATGTATTGTGTGTATTGGTGTAACTGTACAAATGTGCAGATGTATGCCTCATATGTGTGGTGTGTTCCTCTCACAATCTGTACCTGTCTACCAAATACCTGAGAACTGACATCATTAAATAATGATAAACATATGTGTTTAAGACCCCAAATCCCTCAGAAAGGTCATACTAATGCAAAACCTATAATACTGACAAC
The DNA here is from genome assembly GCF_019279795.1 of Protopterus annectens. Lineage (NCBI taxonomy): Eukaryota > Metazoa > Chordata > Ceratodontiformes > Protopteridae > Protopterus > Protopterus annectens. The sequence continues at coordinate 781,538,120 of NC_056734.1, forward strand.
TATCTACGTTTGTAAGAGCAATATGTAGAATCTGCCCCTATCTGTCCCCCCAGCATGTTAGGCTTTGTACAGATGTTTTGCACTAGGAGGTTGATAGGTATGATCAGAAACAAATACATGTCTGAGGAAACAGCATTATTGACCGCAAGATAACTCAGAAAGTATGAAAAGTGCTGCAGTAGGAAGTTCAGTATTGGCCACAGGTATGTGCTGACATGTCAAATGACACAGCAGTCTACATGAAGTACCTATAGGGTGTCACCTTTACCAATGATGACAGTGGGACATACCCACAGCCATGCATACACCACAAATAGACATAGCACACAGCAAAGCCTAGGCTATGATACACGGCCGGTTGTGGATTGAGTGAGAGTACAGCAAGGAAAGATGACTGCCAGGCTATTCAGCAAACACCTGCAGGGCATGCAAGACCGCCGTAAGAACATTGCATGGACAATGTTGGGATTTGCAACATACCCCATTTGTATGTGTAAGCTATGCAAATGATGTAATTATAGGGTTGCCACCTTTCCAAATGGCCAAAGTGGGACATTTGTGCTACAAACATCAGATTTTGCAGGGCAAAACATACCCACGGCCAGTACAAAGGACAGAACTTCAGTTGTTTGCCTAAATAAAAGTTTATTCTTGTAGCATTTTTGTTCCTTATTCTGTTTCGTATAACATTTAGGTGTTTCAGATACAGAATAACTGTTTTATGCAACTATTACATACAATATAGAAAACAATTTTGTCCTAAAATCTCAGGACATTTGCCATTTTCTCACAATATTTTGCTGGACACAACTGCCCAAAGAGGGACTGTCCCTCGCAAAGTGGGACAGGTGGTAACCCTACGTAATTACGTGATACATGAAACAGTAAGCTGTCCGTGCAAGAGCAGAGTTATGTGCAGAAATGTACCCGGATATTATGCGACTAACGTTTTGCACGTTGCTAAACGGAGCAATGACAGCTGCAAATACAGTATGAATACAGTCGAAGAAGCATGCCAATGTCCAAGTCCAAGGCCAGTGGCGGCTTTGTCCATTGGATATCAATGAACCAGTAGTTGTCCTCCCCCGATCCCTGGTGTGGAAGCATAGTGCAGCACCACGAGAACGCGCTGCGCTTCAAAACAAGACATATGGATAATATACATACAGAATGTAGGTTTAGTTAGATGTTAGTACACC